>NW_010303348.1:34026-48454 GCF_000700745.2 Antrostomus carolinensis
GGCCACAGCGCGCCCCCCTCCCCCCCCCCCCCGCTCCAGCCAGTCTCCCTGCGAGGAGGGCCTGGGGCCGACTGGAAGGGAGGCGGGCGAGGCAGCCCTCGGTCCGGTCTGGCTGAGGGTAGGCAGGGCCGCTCGCGCCTCAGCGCAGCCCCTCCCCGGCTTCTCAGCGGCCGCCGCCTCCGCCCTGAGGGAAGGAGCCACCTCCATGTCATCCCCTTGCCCGTAACGGTCCTTCCTTACCCAGCCCTGGTAGCGCCGCAACGGCCTCATCTGGCACCTTCCCCGCCCCGGAGGCCCAGGGCGGCCCTGCTCTCCTGCCCCGACCCCACGGGCAGCCTCGCTGGAGGGAAGCAGCCGTTTGACTTCCACAGCCGGCCCAGGGCTGGCTGGACAGTGCCACTAGTGCACCCGTGCTCCAACAGCACCTGCTGTCAAACATCCCTTGTATCAGCTTAGGCCTCTACTTTTTAGCTGATGATGCAGAGAGAGGTTGGTTGGGTTTTTTTATAACCCAAGCTAAGGTTAAAGGGCAGGTTATACAGCAAACCACACCAGACAGGACCACAGACAGACTCTTCAGTCAGGCACCCCCCTCCCACAGCCACCCCTGTTAAGACCAGACAGCTAACACTGCTGGGCTACCATCTCTGCTATACTCTAGTGTTTTAGTGAAGAAAAGAATCCAAAGCACAAAAAGCAACCCAAGTCCAGCCTTCTCACCCTGCAGGTTGTAAAATTCAGTTCTTTTAGCCAGAGCTCGCTCTCTCCTGTCTAATAAACAAGAACAACCCAAAGGAGCAGCTCCCTGGTCATTGTGAGAGAACAGAGCAAGCTCTCCATCATGCCAGAAACGTAGGACTAGCACCATAAGGAATGGCACCCCACCAGCTAAGCACTTCCACGGAAACACAACTCCAGAAGCCAGAGAACACAAGCCATCACCATTACATTAGAAGTTACATGCAACACAAGTGTTTTGAGAGATTACCAATGGGTAAAACAACATTGGTAAAGCAACTTAGGTCTTGCAACTAGATAGCATGATGGGAACGCAGCAGACTATATAGAGATAAGAAAGCTTGGAGCAATTTTGTGGTGTTATCTAGTGCAGGAAGGGGAGTCTGCTCAAAATCGAAACTGTGCACTGGTGAAGTTGAGGCTTGCAGATTGCAGTGCATAACAGAAAAGCTGTATGGACAGTTTGGCAAATAAAAGTCAGTCAGCACTTTTTATAGTATCAGTTTAAACCCTTTTTATTTTGGAAACATGAATTTAAACAATGCGCCTCAGAGTTACAAACTCAGCAACTTTACAATAGAACATTATTGCAAAGCTTCCTCTTGTTTCAGATGAAGCAGAGAGATGCAGACAAGCTGGAGTGTTACAGAAGTCCCAATGTTTGATAGCTCCTTTTGGAGGAGTGGGTCTGAAGATACTCACTACTTCCTGAGAGGGAGGATAGGTTCTGGTTTTCCCCTCTGACCTAGATGCTTATTTGTGCTCTTTTCCAAAAACCTGTACTCTATGTGAAGTTGGCCAGTTAGCACAAATGCTGCAGCATCAACTCACCCACTGACTTTGCTTTGTGCTACCTTTACTTTCAGGAATCTATTTAACCATTGGAAGAAAAGTCTACCTTGGTAAACACAGAAATCCTAGTCACCAAATAAAACATTTTTTAGATTAAACTTTGATAACATTTTGGCAACAGTCTGCAATTGCCCATGTCATCTGGAGGAGGAGACAACAGCCAACACCACAAAGTGACAAAAGTGACTGAAGACTAACACTGAGACTAACCTACAAAACACATAAGTCACCATGGAAACAGCTTTAATTATGGAGCAGATAGCAGGGGACAAGAGATGTAGATAGACTAAATTTTTTGCTCCCTACCACCCCATTCCTGGAAGTTAGAGATGCTGGAAAGAAAACTTGAGCTTTTCTTTGAAGAAAAAACAAGCCATAAAATCAACTGATTAAAGGCTGGAACAGTCTAGTCTGTCACTTTCTTGATTCAGTTCAGGGGAATTAGATCAGACATTAGTAGGCAGAAGTTCTTAGTAATCCCTCTCAAACATAACCCTCAGGTTGAACTTTAAAATGCAATTATAGATAAGAAATACTGATGAAGTTTAGAGAGGCCTATACCCACTCCTCATCTCACTCCAAGAAAGTTCAGGGACTTGCATTGAAGGTGCCAATGCATAAGTATTCTCTTTCCTTGTCAGAACATTTGCAATACCCCTCCTTTGGGCTCAGTAATGCTCTCCTTCCCTTAACAGAACAGGTTGAGTCACCACAGGAGCTATTTACTGCCAACTGATCCTCATAATTCTGAGAAAACAAACAAACAAACAAAAACAACACACTAATGTGTTCTGCCTAACAAGAGGAAACATCATGAAACAGAGATAAAGCCATGCTTGACAGTCATTTTTCTGACCATAATTAAGGCATTTTGCCTCTTGGTGTGCATTTTCTCGCTTGTGGCTTGGAAGCTTTTAGATCCACTCTGAGATTGGGTAGAGACTGGGAGAACCAAGCCCCCATACACGGTTCCTGTAGCTGCCTTTCTTTCTAGTAGATTTAAGATGCACAACTGCATGTGGTCTTCCCCTACCTGCAAGTACTGCAAGCTTTTTTCACCCTGCAACAATCTTACCTTCCCGGAAGGGGTTCGTTGTTTAACCTTTCAGTATTATCACAAGCACGTCTGTCATTTGAATGTAGCAACTGTTTACAATGCTGTATTTTGCATTCAGCATATATTCTGGGATGAAAGTAGAGCTAGCATAGTTTGTTAAGCAAACTCAATAGTTTGTAGAGTGACCACTGTGGAAAAGCAGATCCTTAGGGAGCTACTTTAAATGTCCACAAAAGTCAGTATTTGAAAAAAGCCAGTATGAAGTTCATTTCAGGGCAGAAGTAGAACAGTTCTGGAAAGTCCACTGAGGAGCAACAGACAAGAGAGACCCTAAAGAAACATGGAGACACATCAGACACGAAACACCTGAGAGACAGACCCTCACAGGGAGAGCCATGAAGAGACAACATTCACATAAAAGACACTTGAACATGGAGATTTTTTTTCCAACCACCACCACCCTGATAAAAACCTAAACCCAAGAGAGAACAACCTAAGACTGCTGAACGAGAACATCCCACAACTCCCAGCTACAAATTTTGTCACGTGGTAGAATACACAGGCTGGGCTTCAATTAATCTGCAATAGATTTGCTATACCACACCCCTGCATTTTAGGACAGACCATAATGTACAGTTATTTTTTGCTCCTCCTGCCTAGGACAGAAGATGAATTTAGATCACAAGTAGCTTTCCCAGATAATGCAGGATATTCCACAAAATTCTATTTTAAATAAAACCATTTTGAACTATCAGCCTGAGGTAACCATCCCTTTCACATCCACAACTCTTGGATAAAGGCAGTTCAGAAGACCTACAAGAAAGAACGCCTCAGGCATTACCTAGTTTCAAACAGAAGTCATCTGAAGAGCTGTTGATCATCATGTCCATGCCTTGTCCTTGGCTGTGCCAAGAAAACACTTAGTTTAAGGGTGCAGTTCCAAGTAAGGCTTGAGCTCAAGCAAAAGCTTACTGCTGCCAGTTGGGGACAGCCTTACACTTACTCTTCCTCCAACCCTGCCCTCTCATCCTCACCACACAGACCTTCCAACAGCTCTGGAACTTATATAGTTGCTCAACAAGCCAAAACACAGCTCCTCCCAACCTCTTCCCCTCAAAAAGCAACCTGCTGAAATCCTGAAGGAAGTATCAGGGAGTGGTTAATTCAGGTCAAGCTGTATCTAGAGCCTAACCTAAGCGCACAACAGGACTCAAGGGTTGCTTTTGTAGAACCAGATGTAACACACATTGTTTCTAAAGCTTTCAGTCCTGATGCTGCTACCAGGCTCTGTGTTACTACAGAGAACTTGAAGCCTTAAGACAGTCTTTTGGTCTTAAATCAGGACAGTCCTGTCACATGAACTACTTCACATCAGCTTGTTTGACACTGGAGTGGGATGTTCAGGTTAGAAGGCACATTGCAGATATGCTTCATCCTGTTGGAAGACTTCATATGTCACATGGACATAAGTTGCAACACCACTACTACAGCACTAAAGGAATGTGTCCAGCCACAGAGGTGACAGAAGCAGACATGCAGCAGTTAAAACTGCAGGGACTAAGATTAGCACTGCCCGGATTTAAATCCAGAGAGATCTGTCAAGCCTAGTCTATGAGACAATCCTGAAAAGAGTGTGTTGGATTTTACTGAAGCTTTTAAAATCTGTTTAGAAAGGAGCTACAGAGTTCAAAAAACACATGTTTTGGCATGTTTGAGAGTTTTGTTTTTTAAGTACAATTTAAAACTTTTTTGCAAGGTTTGGTTTATGAGCAATTTAAACAGTTACACTTCCTGTGAAATTGAACTCTTCCATCTCCAGCAGTACTGATTTACATACTGCTTACACCAAAAGATCAAAGGAAATCTAGTCAAGTTAGCACATTAAATAAGCCATCAAAACACAAAATTACATGTTTATCAAGATTTTCCCTTCCAATTGACTAATTAAAGGGTAATAAAGTATGTGCCTAAGTTAATGGGAGCAAAGCCTGAATGGGCATTGCAGCCGACAGCTTTAGCTACAGGATTATGTAACCCAGATTCCTCATTCTTCCATTGCTGATGTGTCTTTACAAGTCATGCTATCTGCCATCTCTACCCTGGCCTATGTCCTCCTTCTTCTCTCCCCAGTGTCTGAAGAACTTCTTATACATTAAGAAGTTGCTTTGAAACTAATCTTCAAGTTCCTCTTATACGTATCACAAAAGAAAGCTGAACAGAAACACTGAGTAAGTGACACCCCTGACACTTCTAGGATTTCCTGCCATAGTGACAGAAGGTCACTTTAAGGACAAAAAGATGCAGTTAGGTATTCAGCTAAGCCTTCCTTCCTACATAGCTCATGAGCACGAAGATGGAAAGAAAGCTCAAGCACAAAGCCTGCCAAGAAAATAATTTCATGTCAAAACTCCCACTGTTACACCTTGTACTGTACAAAACTGGTAAGAAATGGACATCAATTCAGACAGGTATCCTGTCGGAAAAAAAGTCACAATGACAGTGAGATTAACAAAAAGAAACAGTCTAGTACTACAAAGACCTCTGAAAAGTTTAGTCAGGTCATGGATGGTGCATCAATAAGGAACATTGATGCAGGGATGTTTCAAAAACATTTAACCCATCTTCTGCCATCTCACATGGAGGCTTTGCCTGCAAGTTCTTTAGTTTGCCAGCAACTTGCAGTCAAGGTACAGTTTCCTGGGATGGTAGAATCATCATTTTTAGATGCTTTTTGTGCATGCATTGAGGACTTCTCAGATTGAACAGACACCTGATTTTCAGAAGATGAACATCCAGCACCTTCCAAAACATGAACTCTTTAAATTATTCTGAAGTTGCTCAGTTAAGAGCAATCCTCTTAAAAACAAACAAACAAAAACCAAACAGGCATTGAAGTACAGCATTTCCTCCAGGGAAGCTTTGTATCAAAAATACCTACAGCAGCACGTAAAAAAATGAGTCATTGAAAGCTGTGACCACTTGCTGCTTCTCATTGACGTATAACACTTATAAATGCTGGGGCAATCTCTGAAGTGTTCATTGGCAGAGAAATTCAAAGGATGGCAAAGCATTAGATGGCAATTGAGCAAGGCCTTTCAACTCCTTCAGGGCTGGAAGCAGAAACAGGTTGTAAATGCTGAACGCTGCCAGGAAACAGCTCACTGCCAGTAGAGATTTAGTTTCTACAGAGCTTTTGCACTTGCTGGAACTATTGGGTGGAAAGAAGAGAGTGATTTCTTCAGTTTCCCCTAAAATGGAGCAGCAAGCTGCTACAAGCATATCTAAATGGAGACATTTACCAGAATGGACAGACTTGCCTTCTTAAGTTGCCTTCAATAAGATCACTTCCCTTAAACAGCTACTGTTCAGATAGCAGATGAGGAGCAAGACTGCATCTTTCAAGCACCAGTCTACATTTAGACTGCAATTTCCCATTGATTTAACCTGCTACACCTACTGAGACTTCCTCATACAAGCTAGAAGGGAAGCCTTCATTTTCCAGAATGAAAGCCTCCAAAATATGAGTCATTTAGTTCAAGGGATTTTGCACAAAACGCACAAGCACCAACATGAAGTTCTTTGCTTTGTGTTCAGGAGATTGGGTGAAAAGAGACAGTTTTGCAAGGATAACATTCTTAAGTTTCAGAGTCTGAGAGTGACGTGATTAAGACTACACGCCCTCATTTGCTGAGAAGAGTGACCAAGTATTTAACTTCCATGCAGGCAAGTCAGAGCTCTGAGACACAGCTACAAAGGCCACAATGGTACCTATTGTACAACCCATCTCATCTGTTTTGGCAGATGCCAGTGATGAGCTCTAATGCTACACTGAACAGCAGCCTACAGTTATGTGAGTTCACTTTTACAGTGCCAGTATTTAAAAATGTGCCAGGTTGGTACACGTTCCTTTCAACTCCCAGGTACTAAGGCAAAAATGCACAGTCAAGGGGCAGAGCACGTTAACTGCAGCTGTTAACGTTACCCCATTGGGTGTGGATGGCAGAGCTTAGGTATCAAAACCTAAGCACAGCATTAGTCTTTCTGCTTCAGAGTGAGACGTCAGCACTTTTTATAGCCTCTAGAAGAGCCCCCCCGCCCCCAATTTTATAGTAGATAATTTCTGTTTGTATTTGGAGTTTTACCTGGAAGCTTCTGTATGAGTGGTGTAAAGAATTTTCTAGTGACTATACACTTAATGTGTATAGTGACTATATCACTTAATCTCAGAATATTATAAATAAACCTTGCCTGCAAAAGTGGGCAAGGACTACAAAAGGCATTACAAAAACGGCCAGCTTGTCACTGCTTTCTATCCCACATTAGTGTATTCCCCTCTTTACAAAAGCATTATTTCAGAGAAGCTTGCAAGAAGGACATCCCATTACGCAGGGCAAGCTTTGAGTTGACTGAAAGTTGACTGAAACTGAATGTTGATGAAAACTCTTTTCCCCATACTAGAGTAAGCAATTGTGAAATATCAAGCAGTTAAGGAACTAATCCAAAGCTTAACACTGGAAGACAAGAGAATGCAAAATTCTCTAGTTACACATTAATGCCGAATCCTTGTTTCATGGCATGTTAAAGTTCACCTAAAGTTAGCCCCACCTAATCAGTAATTCTTTGTGCTGCCTGTGGTAAGCAAGCCCATTCAAATTATTTATTTGCAGATAGATCTAGAGATGTTATTTCCTGACTATTTTCCCCACAAACCTAAAGGTGATTTCTGTTCCAGTCTACAGGCCATACCTGAAGGTAAAGCTTGAACAACTATCTGAAGCAGACTTTTTCCATGCTAGCTACCAAACTAAAGGAGGAAGTCAAATTTAAGACTGACAATTAATTGCAAGAAAACTAGTTTAAGATTCCTTTCTACAGGATTTCACTTTGGAAGTTGGTTTTTTTTTGGTTTTTTTTGTTTTTTTTTTTTTGCCCAGTAAGAATACTTAAAAAAAACCCCAAACAAACAAAAAAACCAACCGAGTTAGAAAGTATATGAAGAACTTCTTTAAAAAGAAGGCCTACACTGTTGTACCATGGCCATTTCTAAACCATGCTAGACTTTGCTATCCTAGTTCCACGTTTTAAATTTTTCATTCCAGAGTAAATATTCTCTCATGTGCTCTTCAGTCTATCCCTCTTCCTCAGGCAACACTCTAGCCTATGAACACAATTCAGAAAACTCCAGATGGATCTCCCTTATTGCAGCAAGAGTTTACAGTCAAAATTTGGATGTTACATTTGTCACTAGCATGTGGGCACTAAGGCAGGAAGACAGACAAATGAGAAATTCAATTTGTAGATTAGAACACAGGGTTTTTTGGTGCCAAAGCATTGTGTTTTTTTTCCTTTCAGTTAGACCAATTATGATAAAACATGTGGGAATTTAAAAAGTCAAGTCAAATACTGGTTAACTTACCAGGTACAGGAACTGCTGGGTTTTTTAGTATTCTATTAGACTAGTTCTCTCCAGATTTAAGTTAGCACAGATCACAGATACATGAACTCCTGAGTCCACACAGAGTACCATCCCATCTACTTCCCAAATCAGCTCAGCTGCATAAACTTGCCTCTCTTTCTCTTAAGCATGGCTTATTAACTTGAGCCAAGTACCATGCTCACTTACCATCCAGACACCAGTTATATTCTATATACAACTTAACACAATGTAAATCCTGGATCACCCATTTCTGTATCAAATCTTTTCCTCCAGTAGTTTATGTTCCCAAACCTACACGTAGAGCCCTGGGAGACAAGCCTGCAGGTTTACTTGTCTGCCTGCAAACCATGAACACAAGAGCTCAAGGAAGCTTGGCTGCAGAACACCAGTGCTGGTTCCCATCCTAACGGTACCTGGTCAGTAAGAACCAACATCACTTTTGTTAAAAACTCTTCCACTTAGTTGACCCAAGTCATGCAGTCAGGAACAGAGCCTGTTTTTCAGATTTTTAGAAAAGTTATAGATATTAAGGAGCAAATCAGGTCCCAATCTTATGCACAGCGATACTAGACAGTACAGACTAATTTTCTCTGTTGCCATGGAAGTATCCAGGTCTTCAGTTTCAAGGCCATGCCTTGCCCACCACATATACACACCCAGCAAGCACAATACCTAATGCTAGACTGAATCCACCAGGCAGAGATGTATCTCAGGCAAAGCACACACCTACACACAAAGGTCTCCTAGTAATTTAAGATAGTCCTCTTAAAGCAGCTGTAGTATCAGCCTAGAAAAGAAGTACCTCTATGGAGAAAAACAATATTTCTACCATATCTAAGAAAACATCTGAATACATAATTAAATTTAACAGATGAACTTTCTGCTGAGAGAAAAATCATGAGAAAGAAAACCTCTTCAAGATGACCCCCTAATAGCTCATCATCTCAACAAATGTATAGGAGCAGCCATTGCCACAGCACTTCAAAGCCCTCCCTCCTCTTGAGATCACCAAGAGCAAACATGGTTTAAGCCACTTCATCTTTCCTTACACCCACAGATCTACAAGCACTTAAGAACAGACAGTCATTGTACACTGTTCTGGTGGCCCTAAACAGAATCATGCCTTGTTCATTCTCACCCCATCCTGTGCACTGCTGTACACAGCTGCCAGCAACTCTTAAGCTGAAAGAGAGAAGTGTGTTCTACTAGAGGCTGAGGGAAGAGGAGAAGAGTTATTAGTGACCCTGTCTGCTTCTTGGATAATCTCATCTAGTGGTTTGTCTTCTTGTATAAATAGGAAATTAACCTATTTGAATCAAGCAAGCAGTCTATCTGACCACACAGTCTCTACTTGTATTTGTACTTCAGTTATTTTCTTAGGAGATTAATTCCCATTTGGGGTAGTTCTGTACTAATTTGCTAAATTTGTTTCAATGCACGTAAATGCAGTGTAAAAGTGAAGTTTATATATATATATATATACACACACACACACACACACACCATATATACACGCTTTCTATAAAAGCATGAAGTACTAGTCATTCAAGATACACCAACAAAAGTTAAAGAAGTTGTATTTTCATGAAAATTGAAGTTACATAAATAGCACCTTGAATTCAATTAAAGAGTCACTCTAGGCAAATCATTCTCTCGAAATAGCAAATGCACCAGACTGTCCATTTCTCCCAAGTCCTAACTTCCAGACTGCAATTCTGAAAGCACTCAAGTCTTCACTGGCATAAGAAAGCCCCAAATAGGCTTAAAGTTGGAACTGAATAAACATGCTAGAAGCATTATGTTAAGAGGTACATGTAGTTTGAGGAAAGCCAAAACTCCTACCAAACAAAACAAGTATCATCCAAACCTGTTAGGTTCATGCTCTCCAATTAAAAGCTATCTATCTACATCAAAAGATATCCACTTCTTGGAGCATGACTGTCAGTTTGGGGAGAGGGTTAAAGAAAACGGCAAAGAAAGTTTTGTTAAAGCCTGGGGTACTGGAAGGACTAAAGAGCAGAATGTTGTCTGCATCTGCAACAGCTGCTGTCAGAAGTCACCACTGTTTTAATACTTCCATGAGATGTGGATTCATATGGCTAGCTAAGCCTTTCCTTTAGTTCAGTACTGAAATGTTAAGCTAAGGTCTGTTGCAATTATTTTATATGACTAGATAAGTTTCAAGGCTTTAATGTAGTTTTCACATTTTAAATAGTTTTCAAGGTAGTCAAATATTTCACACCAAAACCTGTTAATTCTTTGTAAATTTAAAAACAGATTCAATACAGAAGGCTCCTACATACATGTTGGGGGTCTCCATGTTTGTTTCAAGCAAGCCAGAAAGGCACAGATATCTCAGATTTAATGATCTGTGGACCAAGAACCACCTCAGCATATACAAAGGAGCTGCGGACTGGCTGGAATAGTAGCGGTTCAAGGCTTTGTTTCAGCCTGCCTGCAGACTGGGTGGGATGAATGCCATTAATCCTCTCCTACTCCTATGGGAACCAAGGAGAATTTTGGCCTTTTATACAGCCTTTTCTGCAATGCAACAAGGCCAGGGACTGAACAGGAGACACTCATCTGCTTTTTATCGTTAGGAAATGTGGGGAGAGGAACAGCACAGGCTCATGGCAGAAAAGTTAAAAGCAGCACCACTCCCCTACATGTGCTGATGAGAAACGTGACAGTACAGGGAACTGAAGGAACTTAAGAACAGCATCCTGCAGTTTCTAGCTTACCACAGCTGAAGTACCCTCACTGGGAGCTGCTAACAAGTCACTGGCCATAACAAACCACAGAAGAGAGGACTAAACAAAGAATTCCTCAGGCCTAGCTTCAAGATTCAAATTAGATAAGAAAAGTCAAACAGAGGAGCTGCAAATCACTCCCAACACGTTTAATAAGCAGCAAGATTTCTCTAAGACTACAGTCTTTGTAAATTAAATGAAAGAACTCATTTGCATTTAACCAGAACTACTTGTCTCTGCTTAGGAGAAATGGATAGTAGGTCACACTATTTAATAACAGTAAAAACAATATTTTGATATACATAAAACCTGTCTGTTGTATATACGTGTGTATACACACACACTTCTATGCAAGACTAATGTAAGGCCAGGAATGTAACCAAACTACATATAGCACTAGCATACACACAGCACCAGATTAAGAACTGCTGTGAGGACAGTTTAGTGAACCAGAGTAGAGAAAAAACTACAAATGGAATTCACTGGGAGACAGACCACAAAACATCAGTCAGTGGACTCCAGAAGGAAGCTACAAAGATGGGAGCAGAAGCTTACAGGACAGGGATGACTTAAGGCAGAAGGAAAAACAAAGACATCTTTTCAAGAAGCTGGACTATTCTAGAAAGTTGAGCTTTGAAAACAATGCAATAGAAAGTCAGTACATGTAATTACCACAGGACTTTCCTTGGATCTTGTGGACAAAGCATCCAGAACCTCAAAAAAGAATTAGTCATAAGTATAGTACCATTGCCACTTTTATTACCCACTATAAGGGTTTCCTACTAAAAATGGAGCAAATTTTTCTTGAGAAGTCAGGAAAGTTACAAGGAAGAATTGTGAAAGCACTTTGTCTAGTCTTAACAATAAAACACATGGATTACACACCCCAGTATACAGTGCAAAGTGAAAGACTAATCTTCCTTTAGTTAACCAAGTCAAGTAGAAGAAAATCCATCCGTCCTCAGTCTGTTTCATATTCCATGGAAAAACACAACTGATCAAGGGCAGGGGGCATGGTGGTGTATGATGAGTAGCAGTTTAAAAAGAACCAGGAACGCTGTAAATGTCCTGCCCTAAGACAGAAGGCAAGTTTAAGTCAATCAGCACAAGCCTCTTCAGGTCTTACCAGAAGTGAAACTGGAAAAAACAGAAGTTGCAGGATGCAGCAGAAGAAATGCAAGCAGAAAGTGACTTACTGAGCCAACAGTAAATTCAATTTGAAGCAAGTTTTCTCAGCTCTAAACGCAGAGGACTACCTGAAATCCCTTCCTTTACCAATATGTCCCAAAGCACCTCCAACAATAAAATCTGTGTTGACAAAAGGAAATCCTTTTTCAAAGTTGCTGCACCTAAAATTTGACAGTGTACCTTCAGAGCATGGCAGCATTCCTGGGAGTTTTGAGTGACCAAACACTTTTTATTCCAGTTTAAGACTACATCCAGCAATCTGGAGACAGTACCAGACAGTCAAGCTTGACCTCACGAAACTGGTTTGCAGCAAACAAACTTGCTATGCACTACAAGGCAGGAACTTCTATGGTCTGTGGTCTTAGCAATATGTACACATATGTCCCTCTTCAACAGTCCTTCAAACCAAGTTGCTTTAGCTTACAACAGTATTCCCTTCTTTTGAAGTCATCTGTTGATAGAGGTTGTTTAAGTAGTCTCAGGATTTTCTGACTTATTTGGGCACGTAGCAGTAGCATCTGCAAGCCACAATTCCATCTAAGTTGAAGATCAGACTATGCAGCCACCCAAGCAACAGGCAAACTTCAGGAATGGTACAGTTCATTCTAAAAAGCTGCAGTTCCGAAGCAAAGAGGTTGTTTCATCATCCTGTTTCCATACGTTGTGGTTTTCCCATTGACTATAGAATTAAGCACCATCTTTCAAAGACCCTTCCATAGGAACCCCGCCTTGCTGCCAAAGGCAAATGTCCTATTCGCAAAACTGATGCAAGAGGAGAAACCTCTCAAGTGTCCATGACTATTATTTCAGACTTTGAAGACACAGGAATGCACAGACCTCAGTTCAGGATCTGGACCACAATTACCCAAATGTTGCAAAGATTCCAAATACACAGTGTCTCCCGTATCAGTGGAAAATCCTGCTGTCACTTCTGGCCAGCCCAACAGATGTGGACCATATGCTGCTTTCCACTGGAATTTAAAGATTAGTTATTACTGAGGTCTGCTGAATATTCAGATAGCCTCACTCAAGGCATGCATATCCTAGGAAGCTGAGGAAGGTACTTTACTAAACTCCACAAGCCATATGGAAGGAAGAGCTAGCAATGCAATGCCAAATCCATCACTTTCTGATTCCCTCCAACACTTTCTGCCAGTTCCAAGGCCCAGTAGACCTACTGCATTAATAGCAAAACCAAAACAAGTTTTTCCAACAAGAACCCTTCAGTACGCAACAACTTCAAGTTAAAGGATTACCTAGACAATAGACTGATCCCCACGGGAGATGAGGCAATGCTTAGTACATCCCAGATACCATAACACTGCATGTGCAGAATAACACCGAACACGTAAGCTGCTGGCATTTCAAATGATAAGGGATGACTTGCAGGGTTTCCCACATGCTTCTCCCTAATCTGTAGGTGAATTACCTCTCCTGGCTTCAGTACTCACTACTCCAGTTTGGCCAGATGTCAGAGGGAATGTCCTAACTACTGCTTTGGGCAGCATGAACAATCAGTTTGCTTCTCAATAATTTAGGATCTTAGAGAAAGCAGAAAGTGATGCAGTTTTCATTCACCTAATGGAAGAGAACTAGTAAGCAGATACCGCTGTTACATTCCTAAGCAGGAAAATAAAAAAAAAGTCCCAAAACTGTCCCAGTGAAAAAGCCCACATGTTCCCCGAGATACCGGGTTTCTGTGTATAACAAGATAGCAGGCTTCTACGAAACTAGTTCTGCACAGGACAACCAGTAACTCCCATAATACCAGAGCAACACCCAGCCCTATGTGTCAGTCCAGCCTTCTGGAATACTGCTAGAATATTCCATGCCTGTTGTTATGGACAGCAATTAAGCAATTAAATGTCTCCTGCCCTGCTCAGCAAGGGGAAAAAAAAAAAAAAAACAAAAAAACCCCCTGGCATTTATCCTCTCACAGAATAGAACTATTTTCCCTTTTTAAAAATAATCTATCCCTTTGCTAACCCCATCCTTTTCCCTTTCAAACTGCTAGGAGAAATGTAAGAATTGGGGAGGAGAAGCAAGAACAGGACAGCATCATACAAAACATATTTCAACAGCTGCACTAGTAGTTTCAACACTACTGCTAAGCCATCCTTGGGCAGAAGGCTTGGCAGTCACTGGATGAGGATGCTGCAGCACAAGGACCGAGTTTTCCACTGCTTTGTGTGGCCAGAAGAGAATCACAGGCTTTTTTTAACATTGCCTTGCACTTAATTCGGTTGCTTACACTGGAATAAAGCCAGTCTCCCATCTCTAGAGAGACTCCAAACTCTTGCTCAGAAGCAGTTAACAAAGCTACTTCTCCTAAAAAGCTCAGCTGTTTCCTATCCTCCCTGCAGCGAGGGGGAGCCAAGGCTACTCCCCCCTTTCCTCCCACCCCCG
>NW_010303350.1:0-7953 GCF_000700745.2 Antrostomus carolinensis
GTGGGAGACCGTGTCAAATGCCTTACTGGAATCAAGATAGACCATATCCACTGCTTTGCCTCAAAACCTAGGAAGTGCTCTCACAGCCTACCCCTGCACACCCTCAGCAAGTTTGAAGACAATACAAAACCAGGAGGAGTAGTTGATAGACCAGATGAGCGTGCTGCCGTTCAGAGGAACCTCAACAGGCTGAATAAATGGGCAAACCAGAATTTCATGAAGTTCAGCAAAGGGAAATGCCAAGTCCTGCCCCTGTGGAGGAACAATCCCATGTACCAGTACAGGTTGAGGGCCACCTGGGTGGAAAGCAGCTTTGCAGATCTGGGGATTCTGGTGGACACCATGTTGAATACCAGTCAGAAACATGCCTTTGCATTCAACAGCACCCTGGGCTGCAGTAGGAAGAGTGTTCCAGTAGGACAAGGGAACTGATCCTCTCTCTCAGTGCTGGATAGATTCATCTGGAGTGCTGGGTCCACCTCTAGGCTCACCATTGCAAGAAAGATAGGACAGAGTGGAGTGAGCCCAGTGAAGTACCAAGGTTTTCAGAGAGGGGCTGTCTGTCATTTGAGGCGATGCTGAGAACTAGGACAGTTTAGCCTGGAGAAGAGAAGGCTCAGGGGGATCTTATCAGTGTGTCATCATCACACCTGATGGCAGCATACAAAGAGGATGGAGCCAGGCTCTTTCCAGTGGTGCCCGGTGAAATGGCAAGTGACAGTGGGCACTAACAAATACAGAAATTTCCACTTTTTTTCTATTTTTTTCTTTTTTTTTTTTTTTTAATTGTGATGATAGTCAGACACTGGAACAGGTTGCCCAGAAACCCAGCTGAACACAGTCCCGAGAGCCCTGCTTTGGGCAGGGTGTTGGACTAGCCAGTCTCCTTCCAACCTCAGCTGTTTCTTTTTGTGATTTTGTCTTCTTTTGCTCTGGTTTTTTGTCCAAATCTCTTCTTCTGCTCAGCCCCAGGACCTGATCCTCAGGCCAACTCCCTAGTTGAACAAGCCCTGCTCAAACTTTCTGGCTCTTCATCTGTTTGTTCCACAGACAAGAATGCAGCTGTACATCACATCTTACACTTCCCTTTACTCAAATATTATCTCACACAAGCATTTCCTTTTTAATCAGTCTCAGCTTTTCTGGCTCTGCCCCCAAAATTGTTTCTCTATGTCCTTCCATCCAAGCCCCAGATTCTACCTAATTCTGTCCCGTTCTCTTCAAATCTGCACTCCCAAATATCATCAGAATAAAACCACACTGGTGTCTGAGTAAAAGGGGACCTGGACTGTGCTTGAACTCGTCCTCATGTGTACTTTTATAATATTTCAGTAAAAGTTTAATTCTCTTCCTCTACAGGAAGAGGTGCACAGACAGGAACCTTTGCACCTGTGCAGACAGGCAGTACAGTAAAAGTAGCGCAGCAGAAACACACCTGATAGTAGGAGACTAAGAGCTATGAAAAACAGATCTATGGCTTCCATTAAACATTAATGCTGAAATACACTGAGATGTTACCTCGCTGGTCATAGGTGCAGAAGAACAAGCCCAAATATTTCAACTGTGACAAGTAAGATGTGGATCTCCATTTTGCAAACTGTCTGGAAGAAACAGATAAATCACTTTGTGATATTACTATGCCTCTGTGTTTAGCTATCATAGCTCTTTGTAAGTTAATTTACTGGTTTTATTTTATCTATTAAATTCTTTCTTTTCCTAAAAAGGGAGAGAGCTAAAGGCCTTGGCATATTGGAGTGTAGTGAGTTTAAAGTGATGTATTCAGGTAAGACAAGAATGTCTTCTCCATTAAGACATTAATTAATGGCTTTTGTGTTTGTTTTGACATTATTCTTTTTATTTAGCTTCTGCTTCTGAGGCATAATTTGGGGAAGGACACGAGATGCTCCTGAGAGGCACTATTGTGAGGAGGATGCAATCAATACAATGGTGCAATAGTCACTAACACAAGCTTTCCTCAGACTGGGTCCTAGTCCTGGGCAGATAACATTTAATGGTCTTTCCAGTGTTAACTGATGTAACTGATGCAGTTATCACTGATGGAAGAAGGTGAGAGGACTGGGGCACTTTGGCTGCCTTTGTCCAGCAGCACACAGCCCTCCCAGACCCTACTGCTGTGTCTCTATTGCATCTGAAACCCATGTTCCCTCCCTTCATATGCAGCCTTTGATAAAACCAGCTTTGGACAAAACCCAGAAAATGTTGTCTCATTGAAAACTGAAATAAATAAATAGGCAGGGTCCTCTCTGCTGGAGCTGTGTCCCTCAGGATTTGGGGATTTATAAACTCCAGCTCTCTGAAGGACCTCTGTGAGCACTGGCCCTTTGCTGCTCCAACAGTCACCGAGATGTCCACACAAGCATCCATCTCCAGGTCAGGCTCATTTCAAATAACCTGTGGGAAGAGAAAATTCCTCCTCACCGCCACCCCCAAATCAACCTGGTTTCAAAAAGAACTTATTTCCACAGACTAAAAATGACTATGGAGAGCTTCTCTGCCCATAGGATGCCACAGTGTTATGGGATTTATTTTAAGGAAGTATCTGGTTTTTGTCTGCCACCCCTAAAGTGTGGTTATAGAGAAGACAGAGTGAGACTCTCCTCAGAGGTGTGCATCTAAGGGGTGAGAGGCAAGGGACATAAGATACAAGGTGGGAAATTATGACTGAATAGAAAGAAAAAAATGTTCACAAAGTGGTTAAGCACCAGAGCAGGTTGTGAAATCCCCATCCTTGGATGTTTTCAGGTCACCAAACAATGTCTGGGGCAGCCTGATGTAACTCTGAAGCTATCCCTGCTCTGAGCAGAGGATTGTACTAGATGACCTCTACGGGTCCCCTCCACCCTAAATTACTCTATGAATTGATGATATATAGTGGCACAAGCTGATATATAGACTGATATACAGTGGCACAAGTTGATCCAAGCCCAGAAAACAGCTACGGAGGGAGGGATAAAAGCACTAACAGCAGATTGCATAAACTGCCTGGAGTGAGGCTTTGGTCTGCTCCTACCCTCAGTGCAGCCAGGCATGTTTGCATTGAATTGCAATATGCCTTCTTCCTATTTTAATCAGGGGTTTGGCAGTGGTTTGTCCTATTACTGCAAGAATTCTAACAAATATTAACCCAATGAAGGATCCAATTTAAAACTGGTTACTGGTGACTGATGAGATAAATTTATCTCACCTTGGATGAATATTTTCACCTGCAGTGATCCCTTCATTTGTCTGAATTGTTGCAGCCCAGACCACACACCAAAATGTTAGTCAGTCAGACAGGGGTGGGGGTGTTCTGGGATAAGTTTCTGTGACCTGAAAAATCCTCAAATCCTCAGCATGAGGATTAGTGATTAATGGCTAATGATTAACTTAGTGATTCAGCTGAGCCTTAATGATAAATAAAAAGCTTCTCTAGAACAGTGCATGCCTTACTCTTTTTGGTTTGTTTTGGTTTTTTGTGGTGAGAACCTAAATACGCTTACATTAATTTAAGAGAAATTAGGACTGGCACACAATTAACAGGCTTCAGCATTCAGCCAGGAAAAGCTTTAAACTTTTCACATATGGGGCTTTGGGAAGACACCAGCTTCTGTCTTCCCAGGTTTGTGTGCCTCTTACTCAAACTGCACCGCTCTGTGCCTAATCCCAGGAGATGTGAACTGTTACAAGCACTAAGAAGTCAGATCTGCAACTCAGCATGTAGCTGTTGCAAATGCAGCTTTTGTTAAACCAGATTTGGATTAATTCATCCATCCTGGGTGTCTGTGCAGCTGTTTGGCACAGGGATCCAATTTGGGGGTCCCGAGGTGTTGCTGTCAATGACAGCACGCCATAAAGCAAACAGACCCCACACATGTTCCCATAACCTTGAAGTCTCGTTAATGATATTTTTTTTTAAATGTAGAGAACTGTTAAAATCGTGCGTGTGACTTGTACCTGCACTGTTGGTTTAGGGTAGCATCGGTGACAGACTACATTTCCCAGGAGCCCGCTGAGCAGGAGTCTCTTGTGTCACTGCAGAAGGACCCTGCAGCTCTGCAGGAGGCACTTGGGTTGCTGCCGTTCCTGGTGCTGGCTCTGGAGAAACATGACCTTCAGCCATTTGTCTCCTAAATGGCCTAGAATAGAGCTGAGCTAGGGTCTGCTTTTCCTCCAGACCCTCGCAGGGTGGCTGGTTAGCCTTGTTTCATGTTAGACGCTAGATGTCACCTACAGAAGAAGAGAAGAGCTTACCTCTTCCAGAGAGATGGCCCCGAGTCAGCAAATTTGCTCTGTCAGCCTGTGCAGCGGCTGTGGCAGAACTAGGTACAGCTCACCCTGATTTTCCGAAAGGGAAGGGGATCAAAATTTACTTACAGGGGGAACTTCAGTCCTTGGATGCCTCATTTCTTGGTGTTTGCTCCGGATTTTCCGCTCCAGCAAATCTGTTCATTCCAATCTGCTCATGGTGATTTCTCCATAATTTAAGCCTTGGAAGTGTTTTATGGCAGCTGACTGTGGCTGGAGGGAGGGGTTTTTCAGGTGGAAATCTTTGCTTCCAAACCCGAAGAGTTGCGGTCACAACAGAGCAGCTGTGACTCATTGAAGTTCTGCACTTGCTGGGTTTCTCTGTAAGAAAAACTAAAGAAGCAAAGACGATGTGTTAATTAGTAGCAAGGGGCTGACTTCTTCAGGAATTTGCTTTGCACAGTTAATGCAGGTTAATCAAAGAGAAGTTGAATCTGATGTTTCTGCTTACGGTGGAGATGTCTGTGAAGATGAAGTATAGTGAACTGCTTGCTGAAATGCAGGAAGGAAACACCCTGGCACCTGCGTAGCACTGCTTTGTGATCTTCTTTGGAATATTTCTCAGCATGAGAAATTATTCTGTATAATTATTCTATATAATTTCTACAAGCTTTTACAGGCTTGTTGCTTTTTACAATCTGTTGCATTGCTCTAATGATTTGTAACTTTTCACTCTTTGCTACTCTTTGAACATGAATACTGAGCTTAATGCACAACTAGACTGTAAATCTCCTGAGACTGCATTCCTGTGGTACCTCTGAGTCCTGCTCTGGAAGGACCCTATAGCACGGTGTGTTCAGAGATATCAAACCAAAGATACCTCAGCTCCTGGGAACTCACCGCCTGAGCCAGGCTGGGAAGGTCCATCACCCTGTGAGACACCTCTGGCCTGGAACTGAGATTAGAGGCAGCAAGTATGTACTCAGTATGAGTTTCAGGAGCAGGCCTGGAAAGCTGAGGTGGAGGTGGACCACCTTCCCCGGCCACCAGTGATTCCAGTGAGAGAAGTAACAGGCTAAATCAATTTCTGTGTCTGCATCAGCAAAGCAGCATGTCTTTAGGTGGTTTGTAGGACAGATGTTCACTTGCGTGGGTGTCTGCACTACAAGATAGCCATTGTGGAGTTGTTCCTGACTCTAATGTTTGCTGCCACCGTGCTGGGCAGAATTGGAGAAGCCACATGCTCAGTAAGAGATCTGACTGATCTTTATTCAGGGGGAGCCACTGGAATAGGATTTTAAATCCAGAGTCTCTTGGAAAGCGTGTGTATTCCGTAACAAATCTGCAAAAAGAAATAAGGGAGAAAGACTTGGTGTTTGATGGGAATGTATTTGGGTTACTCGTGCCCAGAGACACTTTTAACAGATCTGGATGTGAATCTCCTGTTCTCCATCAATCACCTGCACCAGTTCTGTACCTGCTGATGCTTCCACATCCCCCTTGGCCACCTGGTAGGGGAGATTGTGGTGCAGATATTACCAGCCTGGTAGGTCTCCTCACAGCTGCACCCATAGTCACGTTTGTTCCTTGCTCTTTCTCCTCAGTGACATTTCCCCTGGATCTCACAAAAACTCGACTGCAGATCCAAGGTGAAGCTGCTGCTCATCGCGATGGAGCTGCTGCTGGACAGGCGATTCCTTACCGTGGCATGCTGCGCACCGCGGCTGGCATCGTGCGAGAGGAGGGCTTGGGAAAGCTCTGGCAAGGAGCCACACCGGCCATCTACCGCCACATAGGTGATTATCTGCTCACGATGGGACAAGTTTGGGTCCTGCCTTCTGTGGCCAACAGTCTTTTGGTGTGAGCTTGCTACATCTTCTTGTACTTTAAATATACCTGCGAGGACTTCTTCAGTCTACCCTGCAATCCCACGGGATTCTGGCTCATCATCCTCTCATCCCTCTCTTGCCTGTTCCCTCACAGCCTTAATCTGGCTTCTGGGAAAACAAAATATAACTTCCCTGTCATCTTTGCAGGAAGGTCTTCAGTGCAAGCAGGCACTCAGAGTCCTCAGAACAATAAATATCTCTTATTTGAGGGAAGTGGGGACGGGCTGGGAAAAAACCATAAGGTTGCAAGTGCTATGATGAAGAAATGCATCAGGGGTTTGGCCACAGGTAACAGCTTTCTGGGTTTTATTTGGAAATATGGTGACAGCAACAAACCTCAAAAGCACTTGTGGGAAGTTTTTTGCTTGGCAGCAGCTGAGAGGGAAGCAATGTGGTTGCATCTCCTTAGCATGTGGGCATAAGCCGTCCTGCCTCCTGGCAGACGTGGGGCTCAGCCAGAGAGATTTTTCTGATGGTAGAAAGTTCTGGCTCTGGCATTGCTACCAGGCAGCCCCCTCGCTTTCCTCATTTTGATCAGGAACATGAGAGCAGTGACCAGCTGACCCAGGTAAGCTCCAGAGTGTTTTTTAGTGTGGCCAGCAGGACTAGGGAAGTGATTGTGCCCCTGTACTCAGCACTGGTGAGGCCGGACCTCGAGTGCTGGGTTCAGTTTTGGGCCCCTCACTTCAAGAAGGACATGGAGGTGCTGGAGCGTGTCCAGAGAAGGGCAACGGAGCTGGGGAAGGGCCTGGAGAACAAGTGTGATGAGCAGCGACTGAGGGAACTGGGGTTGTTTAGCCTGGAGAAAAGGAGGCTGAGGGGTGACCTTCTTGCTCTCTAGAGCTCCCTGAAAGGAGGGTGTAGGGAGGTGGGTGTTGGTCTCTTTTCCCAAATAACAAGTGATAGGAGAAGAGGGAACAGCCTTAAGTTGCACCAGAGGAGGTTCAGGTTGGGCATTAGGAAAAAAGTCTTCACTGAAAGGATTGTCAAGTATTGGAACAGGCTGACCAGGGCAGTGGTGGAGTCACCATCCCTGGAGGTATTTAAAGGACGTGTAGATGTGGTACTTGGGGACATGCTTTAGTGGTGAACTTGGCAATGCTGAGTTTATGGTTGGACTAGATGATCATAATGGTCTTTTCCAACCAAACTATTCTATGATTATAAACAATCTCTTGACGTCTCAATCACTGTGCAACCTCCAGAAATGGCAAACCCAAGAATCATCTCCTGCTTTTGTTTTCCTCAGTGTACTCTGGCGTTCGGATGGTTGCGTACGAACATCTCCGTGACTCTGTGCTTGGCAGGTCTGAGGATGAAAGCTTTCCTTTATGGTAATGTTGCATATTTATGTTTTTGCTTGTTTGAAGATTGTCCTTACTGTAGGAGTTCTGCAGCCCTAGAAAGTGTCTTTTCCTCATGGCTCACCTACCCTAAAGAGGGTAAATATACAGTAGAGGTTTAAGCACTGAAATGGAGTTTCTGATTTTAGTCTCAGGGCAGTATCTTTCATTTAGCTGTAAACAGGACTAAGAAATATTGAAATAAGTTTCTCAGATTAGTGAGAATAATCATTTCTCTATTATTAGTCCCTAGTTAATCCTATGGATGAGGCTTTGAGCAACCTGGTCTAGTGGAAGGTGTCCCTGCTGATGGCAGGGGGGTTGGAACTGGATGATCTTTAAGGTCCCTTCCAACCCAAACCACTCTATGATTCTATGATTCTTTAACTAATCAAGCTCTCAGTGATATACTTTTATAATCACACACACTATCATATCCAATGAAGTATTTTCACAGAATCACAGAATGTTGGGGA
>NW_010303351.1:0-302 GCF_000700745.2 Antrostomus carolinensis
CAGGCAAGATCATGGAGCAGATACTCCTAGATACTATGCTAAGGCTAAGCATGGGGAAAGAGAAGGTGATTGGTGACAAACAGCATGGCTTCACCAAGAGCAAATGATGCCTGACCAATCTGGTGGCCTTTTATGATGGGGTTACAACATTGGTGGATAAAGGACGAGCAACTGATGTCATCTACATGGACTTGTGCAAGGTGTTTGACACCCTCCCACATGACATCCTTGTCTCTAAATTGGAAACATGTGGGTCTGATGGATGGACCACTTGGTGGATAAGAAACTGGCTGGATGGTCTC
>NW_010303351.1:1044-7765 GCF_000700745.2 Antrostomus carolinensis
TATACTGGACTGAATCAAGAGAAGAGTGGCCAGCAGGTCGAGGGAGGTGCTTCTCCCCCTCTACTCTGCCTTTACAAGGCTCCCCCTGGAGTGCTGTGTCCACTTCTGGAGCCCCCAACACAAGAAAGACATAAACCTGTTAGAACAGGGACAGAGAAGGGCCATGAGGATGATCCAAGGGCTGGATCACCTCTCCTATGAGGACAGGCTGAGAGAGTTGGGGCTGTCCAGCCTGGAGAAGAGAAGGCTCCGGGGTGATCTTATAGTGGCCTATACTTGAAGGGGCCTACAGAAAAGCTGGGGAAGGACTTTTAACAAGGGTAGTTAGTGATAGAACAAGGCGTAATGGCTTTAAACTGGAGGAGGGTAGGTTTAGATTAGATATTAGGAAGAAATTCTTCACTGTGAGGGTGGTCAGACCCTGGAACAGGTTGCCCAAGGAAGTTGTGGATGCCCCCTCCCTGGAAGTGTTCAAAGCCAGGCTGGATGAGGCTTTGAGCAACCAGGTCTAGTGGAAGGTGTCCCTGCTGATGGCAGGGGGGTTGGAACTAGATGATCTTTAAGGTTCCTTTCAACCCCAACCATTCTAGGATTCTATGATTCTATGTTCTCTGTTCCAGTGGTCTTAAAGTTTAACAACAGACATATGAACAAATGTGAAAAAACAGAAAATACACAATTGACAAATATTGTTTAATCACAGTGGAAATGTTAGAAGCAGATAAAAGGGAGGCAGAGTTGGTGAGAAATGATGGTATGGAGGGGGACCACATGAAGTTTTTCTAAATGTATATGCAGAGTATCAGCTGGTGACAATTTGTAACTAATGTGCGATTTAGAGGAAGGTTTATGCCATGAATGAGTGATGTGTTGCTTTCCATCCTAACACAGTTGAACAGCATCTAACGGTTTACCCAGAGCAGATAAAGCTTAGGTTTCTAGCTGAATTTAGGTTTATTTATTTTACTTATTTATTTTATTTTTGCCTTCTTCTGTTTGTCCTTAAGTCTTCAAGAGAAGCTGGGGTGTAAACTCCTGCTTTTGAAAACCTGTTTTCCTTGTCTATTTATGTGTGTGAGACTTTGGGTCATAGAAAAGAAGACTGTGGTTTCCTGCATGTGTCAAAGTCAATGATAAAACACGATTTTACTTTGGGAAGGGAAAAGCTTTTCCCCAAGTACTTAGATAGTCTCTGCTTTCAAAAGAGTGTTAATTACTCAGCTCTAATTATAAATATGAACTAAAGTCTCTGGAGGTGAAAAAATGAGACTGACCTCTCAAATATAAACTCAGCCTTCGAAAGAAAGAATAAGTACTCTCTTGTCTGTCATTCTATTTTAATAAAAGATAGGACTTCAAAATAGAATTAAATAAAAACACTTAATATTATATGGCCAAGGAATCCAAGCCAACAGGAATATTGAGCCGAGTGTCATTTACCCTTGTCAGACATGTCATTTACAATGAATAGTACACATGGTAAATGAGAGTGTTTAAATGTTGCATCTGTTAAAAAGAAACATTTAAATAGAATCATTAGCCTCTGATCCTGAATCTATATATTTAAGTTGTCAACTCTAAGATAATGTTTTCAGTAGAATACATATCAATGCAATAGCAAAATACATTATCTACTTTTGATATTTTCAGTGTTTTAAAATGCCTGAGTGTTGGATTGACTTTGTCCTTACAGGCAGTCACTGCAAACATGCTGTACTGAAGATGTCACATGCAAAAAGTGCTGTACTGAAACATGCACGTAATATGACTTTGTTTCTTTATCTGTAGAGTTTCCTATTATTTTTAAATTTGAAATCCTATTTCTCTAACAAAATAGAGGTAGAAAATGAGTTTTGGAGTAGCTGAAGTTGCCCTGAAGCTTTTGATGACCTCAAGTTTGTATTTGACAAGTGAACCGAGTATAAGCACAAGTGTATTCTGAGTGAGGAACATTATTTTGAAAAGAAATTTACACTGTGATGATGACTGATCTACAAGCCTTTCAGTATCTGGCTGAAGCCATAAAGTTCTTTTTAGAAGCCTATACACTTTAAAATTTGCACCTGAAGGCAAATAATAGTAAGCTTGAAAGCCAAAGATTATAGTTTTGAAAGATACATCAATTCTGAAAATACAGAGGTTTGTCTATGGTATACCACCGAAGAATGGAATCAAAGCAAAAATCTGTATGAGCTTTTAAAAGAATGAGCAAATGTTCTCCTGCCTGTAATTCTATTTTAATGATGTATGAAACCTAAAAAAGGATTAAAGACATTTGAGGACACTGCTCATCTTTTCAGTTCCAATGTGTAATGAAATTCATTTTACTACAGTGGTGTAGTAGAACTATTGCAGCTGTGTTTGTGAAACAGTGCAGAAACACTTGCAGTGATGTATACCAGTGTTGCTGTACATTTCTGGTAATACAAAGAAGTATTGATTACTTTTCAACGTTACCAAAAATACTGCTGGAAGGACATTTGAAGAGAATCATTATACCATACATAAATTCATGCATTAACTAACTCATTGCACAGATTCACACGCAATGGGAGCAAAATAGGCAGAAATCTTGAGACAGATTTTAAAATATTTCCAAATTGTTTTAAAACTGTTAATGAAATAGCTTTAAACAGCATACTCTTTGATTTAAGAAAATGTTAAACTAAAAATGATACAATAGTTTATTACTGCAATATATAATTTCTTAAAAATATAGTGACTTGTAGTAACATACAAAACACAATCTAGTGTACATGCTTTAGTCACAGTGTTCATAAAATTTTTAATAAGTATGATAGAAGAATGTATACTGATAGCTGTATAGTTCTTGCTGTTTGAATAAATTGCTACAATGAGCAGATCCTATTGCAACCTGTCAAATTTGTATCTTGAAGCAATACCATAGTATAAAGTCTTATGAAAAATATGGGCAACATTACATATGCATGGCAGTAAATAATGTCTGAAGATACAGACTTGTCTGAAAGAATGAAAGCAGAGAGTTTAAAATATTAACTAGTCCTCTGAATTTCTTTTTACTTGCAAATAGAGAGGATTATGTGCAAGGAAATGGATTTTTTCATATAAAGATCTTTTGAAATTTGTAAATTTCTGAAGGATTAATAGTCCATAATAAGACGTGTAGGTCTGATATAGTCAGGTTTATGTTTTGAAGTTCATCTCTGTCTATACAATATCTATTTGTGTATAGGAGAGATCATGTATGTGGTTTTTTTGTGTCCATACACAAACGTACAGTAATGCAACAAGTGTGTGAGAAAGGTAACTTGTAAGTTAAAACAGGTGGATATCTGGAGGTGAATGTCCTTGAACAGCTAAATTAAATACTGAGTTTTAAATTTAATAATAAGGTTGAGAGTGAAAAATCATTTAATTTAATAGGTAATATTCTACATTGTCAAGCATGGAGTAACTCTCTGAGCTCTAATAGTTTTATGACAGCAAAGTAACAACTGAGTAACATAAGGATCACAAGTTATATAAATGGTTTTACTTTGCATCAGTAAAAAAAAACCCCAAACATTCTAAAGTTAAAAAAAATAAAGCTTTTAGAAATGCTTACATGTTTTAAAGATAAGAGACCACTTTCAAATGATTTTAATATTTGGAGACAGTAACAGTTATTACCCAAAAGAGCAAAAGAACCTGCGATTGTATTTCATGCAAAGCTCAATTTTTTACAGGCATTCATTTGAAAGATCTTCTAATTGGACTGATAAAGTAGCAGATCCTATTGGCATCTCCTTCTGTGGCTATTCAGTTGAACTTAACACATACTGTCACATTTGATAAGTCACTTTATGCCTTAGTTTACCTTTTGTTTGCCAATACTGGTGTCACTGTGTTGCTAGAAAAATATTGCCTGCTATCTGTGTAAGAATTTGAAAATACAGTGTTCCATTAAGTTATTAAGAGTTACTTTATGTCCCCAGGAATATTAATGATGCATACTGGTGGTCATTGGATTTATTTATGAGTTAACATTTAGGTTGTGGGTTTTTTGACCCTTAGTTTTTTGTTCTAATTACATATCAAAATATTCTGTAGAAAGATGTTTGATTGTGAAAATGAGACATCATATATATGTGGAAAGAAAAGTGTGAGAATTAAAACAGCCGAGAAAGTGACAGAAACATGTCTACTGATATAAATGTAGTAACTAGCAAGGATTAAATGCATCCAGTGTACGCAGCATTTAAGTAATGCTTTAGAAAAGTGGGAGAAAGAAAACTGACACTGGGATTGTATCTGTAAGAAAAGAATTTGCAGACAGCGTAATACAGGAAAGCTTATGGCTGATCACCAGATGCACAAGGTATAGAGGCAGTTTTATTATTTTTGGTTTTGTTGTTGCTTGTGTTGTTTTTATAGTGATTGAATACACATCAGACCAAGACATTTTAAAATGTAAATTTAAAAGAGAAGAAATTTCTTCCATAATCTTGTGTCATTTCTGTGTCCAGAGTAAGCTATTTTAAACTGGAGCATCACTGCAATTGTTACCAGTTTGATTTAAGATATAAAAAAGATGTGTTGTTTAATCTTCTAGATATGTACCTTTTTGTTATCCTTAAGTCTTAGGCAGTTTTGAATAAATTTTGATATGCTTTTGGGTATATACACATTGCATACATTTTAAAAAAACAATGCTCCTCACCAACATCAGTGGGTCCTTATATGTCACTCTATTATATATTTATTCCATTAAAGTCCCTACTGTTTTATGTCCTCTAGAATCAGAGAGTGATAGAATGGTTTGGGTTGAAAGGGACCTTTAAAGGTCATCTAGACCAACCCCCATGCCATAGGCAAAGACGTCTTTCAGTAGATGAGGTTGCTGAAAGCCCCATCCAACCTAGCCTTGAACACTTCCCTTCCTCCTAGTATATCAGCTGCACCACTAAGCTTGGTGTCATCTGCAAACTTGTTGAGGTTCCACTCAATCCCACTCTCTCAGTCATAGCAGATGATATTAAATGGTAGTGGTCCCAGTATGGACTCTTTGGGGACACCACTCATTACTGGTTTCAACTTGGACATTGAGCCATTGACTGTAACTCTTTGGATGTGGCATCCAGCCAGTTCCATATCCTTATCTATCTAATAGTCCATCCATCAAACCTATATCTCTGCAATTTAGCAGCAAGAAGGTTGTGGAGGACCATATCAAAGGTCTTACAGAGGTCCAGATAGATGACATCTGTAGTTCTTCCCTTGTCCACTGATGCAGTCAGTCCACTGTTAGTGAAAGCCATCTGCTTAGTCAGGCATGATTTGCCCTTGGTGAAGCCATGATGGCTATCTCCAGTCACCTCCCTGTCTTCCGTATGTTTTAACATAATTTCCAGGAGTCTCTGTTCTGTGATATTATTGGACACTGAGGGAAGGCTGACTGTTTGGTAATTGCCAGGGTCCTCCTTTTCACTCTTTTTGAAAAAGGATACAGTATTCCCTTTCCTCAGGTCACATGGAACTTTCCTTGACAGCCGTGACTTTTAAGATATGATGGAGAGTGACCTAGCAACTACATCAGCCAATTCCTTCATAGACTTGTGTATGTTTAGGTTCCTCAGATGGTCTCAAACCTGATCTCCTCTCACAGTGGCAGGAATTTAATTTCCCCCGTCCCTGCCTTGAAGTTCAGGGACTTGAGAGATGTGGAAGGAGTTATTACCAGAGACAAAACCAGTTATTGAGTACCTCAGCCTTCTCCATGATGGTTGTTACTAGTTCTGTCTCATTTATCGGGGCGGGGAGGGGGGTCATTTTCTTTAATCTTATTTTTCTGTTTAACATACTTGTAGAAGACCTTCTTACTATTCTTTGCATCCCTTGCCAAATCCAGCTCCAGCTGTGCCTTAGCTTTCCTGATCCCATCCCTACACATCTGGGCGGTGCCCCTGTATCCTCCCCAGGATACATGTCCCTGGTTCATGGGACATGGGCATTTTGTTCTTGCACTTTAACTTGACCAGGGCATCCTTACTCAGTCACGCTGGTCTCCTGCTCTCCTTGCCTGGTTGCTTACACATGGGAATCAAGAACTCTTGTGCTGTAAGAAAACTGTCCTTAAAGAATTGCCAGCTCTGTTGTGCTCCTTTATGCCTGAGGGCAGTTTCCCCAGAATTCCCATTCTGTAATTCCCTAAACAACTGAAAATTCAGTCTCCTAAAAAATGAGGTCTTGACCTTACTCTTCACCTGGCCCATATCTCTCAAGATTCTGAATTCCACCAGGGCATGATCACTGTAGCCTGGGCTGCCACTGATCTTGACATCTGTAATTAGTTCATCTCTGTTGGTAAGCAACAGGTCCGGTAATGCTTCTCCTCTGGTTGGGCGGTCTATCACCTGGATTAAGAAATCATCCTCAGTGCTTTCCAAGAGTCTCCTGAACTGCTTACAGCTTGCTGTGCTGTATTTCCAGCAGATGTCAAGGTGAATGCAGTCCCCCAGCTGGATTAGAGTGGGTGAGCATGATGCTTCTTGCATTTGAAGTAAGAACACTTCATCAACAGGCTCCTCTTAATTGGATGGCAGGTAGTAAGCATCAGCCATGAGATTTACTTTGTTGGTTTGGCCTCTAATTTACACCTGTAAGCTCTCAACCTGTACATTGCTGGTTTTGATAGAATCATAGAATGGTTTGGGTTGGAAGGGACCTTAAAGATCATCTAGTCCCACCCCCCCTGCCATCA
>NW_010303351.1:8544-8814 GCF_000700745.2 Antrostomus carolinensis
CTGTCAAGGTCCCTCTGGATGGCATCCCGTCCCTCCAGCGTGTCAACCGCACCACTCAGCTTGGTGTTGTTGGCAAACTTGCTGAGCTTTCAAAGACAGCTCTGTGTAGTCAATCCTTTTTTTTACCTAGAAGGCAACCACTCCACCTGTCCTTCCTTGCCTGTTCCTCTGGAACAGATTATAGCCATCGATTGCAGTGCTTCAGTCATGAATTTTGTCCCACAAGCTTTCACTGATAGTGATTACACAGAATCACAGAATGTTGGGGAT
>NW_010303352.1:0-8312 GCF_000700745.2 Antrostomus carolinensis
TTTAGCAGGACCATCATTTCTTCTTATTTACAGTCTTACATTATAGGAAGAGCATCTCCAACACTATGATATCAAGGATTAAAAAAATTAATTGCTGTAATTGCTGCAAGAGTTGGGAACTAGGTTTGAGGATCAGGCACAGCAATTCCTTTCATTTATTTCTTTTTGCTGGGAGAAAGGAGTCACATTATTATTTTAACTCAAATAGAATTTTTTGTTTGTTTGGTTTATCTTCTTCAATACTAGCAGGATTTGAATTTAGGAGATTAACAATACATGCAAGTTCTCTTTCAGAAACTTTGAAGTGGAAACCAGTTCAAGTAATGAAAAATAAAGTTTTTATTCCTCAGAAAAAAAAATAAAACTTGTTGTTATTCCCAAAATGAAAGTCGTTTCTTCTGCAGGCTATTTAAAAAATAAAGCAAATATCTCTCATGCTTTCTTTAGAATGATATTCATAAAGCCAGCAGAAAATAGAAGCAATTGGAATACATAAGTAATTTAGAGACGCTTGTTTAAACTCAGTAATTACCTATTCAGTACAGACAGGATTGGTTAGAAAGGGCTATAGATATTTTTCTATTTTAAACTTTAATGAGTTTCCTCAGATGTGCTAAACACATTATAAATATTGTATCTGTTGTTCTGTCAAAATTGTGTCAAGATAAAGGATAGACTATGGTCAAGCAACAGATAATATTTTCTACATAGCAGTCACAGTAGAGAACAGCTCCGAGTTAAATTTTGGTCAGTTACACGTATACAATCTTGCTTACTTCAGTGAACTTCCATAATAATACTCCAGAAAAAAAACCAAGTTTTCTGTATTGCAAACTCTATATCCATTTTTAAGTAATATCTCTGTGCCTCAGTTCAAATGAGGTAAAAGTGTCTTACCTACTCATCTCAAAAAGGTGCTGTATAAAGCAAATTAACATGTTACATTTTGCGAGGAACTCAGATAAGTATCGATGGGCATGAAGGCAAAAGTCCACAAGGAAATTACATTTCAAAAGCAAAATCTGAAGAGGTAACAAACGCTCCACTGGGACACACTTTGAAGTGATGAGTAAACAAATTAGATAATAGTTCCTCATTTGGTAAACACTAATTGGTATGTACCTAAAAATGTGGCAGAAGTCCAAGTGGTAGCAAATGTATATGATCAGGTACCTGCAGTGCAAAACTCTGAATCTGAGGGACCAAATTAAGTAGGCACACGCCACCTCCTGGCATTTCTTAAATAGAACTCAGTGATTTATTTATGTATTTCCCACATTGTACATTTTCAGAAAAATGCAAATCCAACATATGTGTTAAATAATTATGACTGGAAAAAAAGTAGAAAAATATGCTGCATCTCTATTGTCATTTTCAAAATGAAATCTACCGGGGGTTTTGTTCCATACAGCATTATTTCAAAACTGACCTAAAAAAGACAGAAAGGGTTAAAACAATATAACATTATAAACCACCCAAACAAAAATTCTTGCCTTAGCTGCAGTTGGGTGGGGGCGCAGAATTTCCTTTTTTAAAGGAAATGAAATTATGTGAGCTAATCCAAGTCATTTGTTAGCTACCTCTAATCCCAGTTATCCAGCACTTCTTACGAAGATCAGCTAACAGCAGAGGGGCAGTGGGATCCCCGTGCCTCAGCTGTTTCTAGCACAGGAGAGGAGATGCTCTAGTGAGCATGGATCACCCTGCGCATTTCAGCCAAGAGTGATTCCCAGGCTCTTCCCTCCTAACGCCACTCCGTGTTTCTCCATGCCACCGAGGAGTCCTCACAGTCCTGGTCTCCTCCTTGTAGCCATGCCCCAGGCTTTTATCCCAGACCAGGTCTTCTTGCCAAACTGATACTACTTCCTGCAACAGGGTAAAGAAAACTGAGAAATGTTTTGGGATAGAAAGGGATGAATCTCCCAATTAGTTTTGATACTAGATCTTAAAATACTTAGAATTTTACCTCCCTACCATTTCCTATTCAGACACAACAGCTTTTCATATTGTAATTTTATGCCCATTTTCCCTAAACATATTCCTGCCTAGTTTTCTTGTTATTTTCTGTATTTGCTTGGAAGTATTTTTAACATGATAAACAGTAGAACAATTGGCATTAAATCAACAAAACTCGGTTCATTTCAGATTAATCCTGCCAGTTCACACAAACTGAGAATCTGTCCCAGTGTGATAGGAAATTAAGTCTTTTTTTTCCTCAAAGGAGGCTCTCACCCACAGGCCTTTTAGAAACACATTTGGTTATTTTAATGGATGTGACACGTCTTTCGACAAAAGTTATTAACGGGAAAAATATAAATTTTTTTTTTGGTGATCAGTGGAACTGGTGAAACCTGATTTGCCCTGGGTTTGTGTCCCATGTACCTATAGCTTCACTGTAATAATCTCATCTCCTCTCTTACTTTCATCGTTCATCCCCTAATACTTTCAGTAGCCCCTTCACATTCCCTCACTGCCATCTGGGAAGAAGGAAGTACATGTCAGGCCTGGCTTGGTGTTCTATCTGCGCTGACAGTTGTTGGTCGGTTGTATCTGTAGCTCGTACGCACAGCGCGCCTGAGCAGCACAAAACTGCTGAGTTCATGTGATGCTTTTTTCTCTCAGTGAGGTCACTAATCCAGTTCGCTGTGACTAACCTTTTACAGATTCTTCACAAAACCTCCAGAACCATTTTGGTGTCTATCTGCAGACAAAATTGGCCTGTTGGTTCCTGTACTGGGTCTGGCTGAGATGGAGTTAATTTTCCCCATAGCAGCCCTCAGAACACTTGTTTTGTAAAGGTGTTGGTAACACACCAGTGTTTTGGTTACTGCTGAGCAGTGCTCGCACAGCACCAAGGCTGGCTCTCCAACATTTCCCCTCCACCCAGTGGGCTGTGGGTGGGGAAAGTCTTGGGAGTGGACATAGCTGAACTGACCAATATAGACATGTGCTCAGAATAAAAGTTAGGAGAATGGAGGGGGAAGGGGAGGTCATTTGTTATTTACAATGTTTGTCCTCTGGAGCAACCACTAGTAGCTTTTCTTTGTTTCTATTAAACTGCCTTTGTCACAAGTTTGCTTTTTTTTTTTTTTTTCCCATCTTATTTTCTCCCCTCCCCATCCTCCTGAGGAGGGTGGTGATAGAGCAGCTTGGTGCCATCACCTGCCATTCAGCCAAGATCAACCCACCACAGTTCCTGAGTTATTAGGGATTGACCAGAGTGATCTTAAAAACCAAGGAAAAAGAAATAAAAATAAATTGCACAGAACGTAATGTGCATTATTTCCTATCAGTACTTTAAATGACACAGAATAAATATTCTTTGCGACAAAACTGAAGCATATTCCTTCTTTTCTATAGAGTTTTAATCGATTCTCAGAAAAAGAAATCTAGCTGAGACTGAAAACAGAAGAGAATAATTAGATTCGATTTTGGGATGTTATGGCAATCAAAAATTTTGACATTACTCTCCTATTACATAGCAGAGGGAAGAGAATGCGTCAAGTGAAGATATACGGAATACACTGATTTACATCAGCAGCTCAGTGGAATGGATTGGGAACTTGACTAATACATGATGTCACAGATTGGGAGTATGAAAACCTGTAGCGTGATCAATTGGGACTCATACAGACAGCCAGCTCCCTTTTCCGACACTTCAGGAGATCTGAGGTTCACATACAGTATCTGAGATATCACACTGCCACCCACTTCATATCGGTGAAAGTTCTGTACTTCATTCTCCTTCTGCCCCAGATGGACAAGTTAGTTAAATTCTAATAACACAGACCTCATTTAAATATGGTATTACAAACCCATTTACTTTATTTATTTAAACTATCAACCCTAAAAAATAAAATCTATCAAAATTGCTCTGATCTGACAGAAAAGTCATAACCGCAGATACTCCTGATGCCAGAGGAAAAGATGAAAAGTATGTAATCCAACGGAATACGAATGTCTCCTTCTCTGTTTGAATAAACTTGTTGTAAAGTCTCTTTGACTTTAGGACAATTAATGACTTAGGAATAAAGCATCTGTGAATAATTTATATTATAAACTATTATTTGTCTTCAATGCATACATGTGTATATAAATACATCATATAAGAACTCTTCTTACACACATGAAGATTCTGTAATATCAACATCTTTAATTTTGATGTGGAATTTATTCTGCAACTTTATATGGCCACAGTTTTCTAAAGTATTTGGGGATTTTGGATGCAATTTTAAGATTCTTGCTCTGAGACATCTGCAAGACACTAACTTTTCTGACAGTGGCTGCTCAGCACTTTCTGAGAATTTCTTAAAAAATGTAATCGTTCCAATCTATTTTTGCTGTCCCCCTGACAGCTGCCTTCCTAGTGAGCACAGCTGTCACCGAGAACTCTCACTTCAGAAGAGACTGGGAAAAAAAAAACCCAAAAAAAGATATGAGGAACTACTGGATGGTTTGAGGGGAGGTATTGGCATGAACTCTCTGCTCTGCTTTCAGGGCTGGTTAATACTGTCAGTTTGCATTCACTGTGCCTCCTGCCAAAATGGTCAATGATGGAATAAATGTCTTAACACAGGCCCTGAAGAGCAGATCCCTGCAGTCTAACTACGCTTGGTAGAAACATTTTCTATCATCAACTACATATGGATGTTCATAAAATATTGTCATTACCACCCATTTATAGAATCAACCATATACATATGAGGTTGGAAAAATATGCCACCAAATAAGTAGTAATAAAATTATTATTTAATTAGCAATTGATTATAAAGATAAAAATACTTCAATGAAATGGCTGTGAGTGGTTTTCTTGACTGGGTGTCTGAGCAAGTCACAGAGTCACTGCTATGGAAAGTAGTGTTTTCTCAGTATGGAAAGACAAAATTAATTGTTATAATGGATTTTTACAATGTGGTGGTGAGCAGCTATAAATCACTCACCAGTCCGGCCTTTACTAGTTTCTGTTGATGAGTACTGTACATTTCCTTATCTATTTTTCTGTACCTACAACATTTTAAACGTAACTGTATCTCTCTTACATAGGTATAAAAGCAATTAACTTTCTGCCATTCCTGCATTATACTGTTGTTGGGGTACACTAATTCCTTTGGGATTTTTTACTTTTCTTCTTTTTCTTTATAACTCCTTAAAAAGAGCTCCTACTCTTAGACCATCTAAGGCTAATCATTCCTGTTACCCTTTTGAACCTCCATGAGCATTTCACACTAAGGTACTTTTTGCTGCTTGCTGCAGACACTAAACATTTGATGGTGCTTTTATGTGAATTAGTAATCTAATTAGAAAACAGAACTGCTGCTGCCAAATTACTAATGCAATTCATGTCTTATTATTGGCCACAGAACAGGACATTTCTGTCTCACACTTTAGATAGTTCTAGAGTGAAAGCTCTAAAAGCTGTGCCTATGTAATGATTATAACTTAAAACAAACCCAAACAAACAAACAAAAAAAAAAAAACAAAACAAAAAACTCGACTGAAGGCAGGTCACATGGGACAGATAGTTTTGTGCAGGTGTGGACCAACACATGTATGAACTGTTGCTCCAGAAGGTTTAGGAGATGTTCAAGCAAAACTGGCCAGTTCACTTAGATGGGCTTGGGATAAGGGGAAGTAAAAACAGACAGTTTGTCTGCAAATTAGCCATGCAGCAATTTCATACGTGTGTAATTAAACTTTTTCTTAATCTTACTGGGTAGTTTGATTGTCATTCTAGATATGGTCAAAGGATCAGGTCCATCTTTCATCGACAGTAAACGAAAAACTGGCATTGGACAGATGGCTGGATGCTTCTGGCGGCTGGATGCTTCTCTGATGTCCTCACTAAATGGAAAAATTCTTGTATTCCACAAATAAATTTGCTACCCATTATATAAGACATAAGGGAGCTCACAGAGATCAACACATACATATTCATAAACTACAGCTGTTTGCTCTGTTTTGAAATTGAATTAGGAAAACAGTTGTTTTAAACAACAGCACTACAATTATGCTAAGGGCTTTACTGACTTTTAGTGAGTATTAGATACCACATGGTTTATGTAATAATGTCATAAAGAGGTCTGCTTTAAAACACATCAATCCCAACACTGTATTTATTCTGTGATTTGAGCTTTGTAAGTCTACTCCATATTCACAGATGTTTGTAACACAATAAAAATGGAAGAAAACATTTTCAAAACCTTCAGAGAATAAAAGGAATTCATCACAGACACAGGAGCTGTAATGTCGGACTAACAGAAACTTTCATTTTAAACTGGTTTGGTGTTTCTTGAACTGAAGGAAAAATAGAGAAATCAGGATGTTACTTACAGTGTTACATTTAAACCTGTGAGTGGTGATTGAATGAACAGCAACCTGGTTTGCTGCTTGTCTCATTCAGACAACGAGTAAGAACTAGTAGCTGCATTATTTGCCAGCGTTTTCCTGAAACCATATTGCATGACAAGGACATTGGAGCCTGCACACCATTATGCACAGCTAATAGAAAAATGGCTTGATTGAAACACTCCAGCAAACAGAGCAGGCTGCCTATAGCCGGTGGTAAGAAGAATGATATTTGAAATAAAGCTGCACCTGACATGAGCTGAGATCATGATAAATCATTCGTATTTTTGGATGATGAAAAATTTATTAAAACTTTCCTCTGGGTGTCAGAAAAGAACTAGGAGGATTATTATCACCAGCTATACATAAAGGACAAAGGACAAATATAGCTACATGGAGTATGTCCGTGCTGACTGTTGTGGGCTGAAACATTAATAAATAAATTGCGCTCTAATCCCAACAGGGTATGTTTTATAGGCAGTAATTCAGTGTGCGTATCTGTGGAAGGCAGACTGTTCGGTTTTTGTTATTTCATTATGTTTGGCCCCAGGCATTCAAAGTCATAAGCTGTATTTCAGAAATTCAAAGAAGGACATTAGTTTACTTTTTTAACTCCCCCAGTTGCACCCACATGTGATAAGTCTTGACAATTTTCTCAAATTAATGCAAGTTTTGGATATAGTTGAAAACCATGTGACATGGAGACATTCCACCTCCCCAGCTTCACATTTTTAGGGACTATTTTCAAGGAACATAAGTTAAAAACACTGATCCTGTTTCTACTATTGGTGAAAGCATGGAAAATCAGAAAGCATAAGAAAATGAAATGTTATTTTTTTCACTAGATGTAACATAAGCAGACCTGAAGTCACTGAAATACTGTTCTGGTTTTGCTAGAATTGAGTAATTTTCTTCTTAGTAGCTAGAATAGCTGTGTTTTAGGATGAGTATGGGATTTGTTATGAGGAGATTGCTGATAAAGAACTAATGTTATTAGTTGCTGTTGGGGCCCAGGGTCATCGTGTTCGGCTAGTTCACAGCTGCATTCGGACTGGGAGGGAGAACCCAAAATTGGCATTTGGATATGCCAATGAGATATTCCATATCATATCACATCATGTTCAGTATATTAATCAGGGTTGACCACAAGACAGGGGTATTCTCTCGGTGACTGCTCGGGCTTGCTCTTCCAGGATTGTGATTTTGGGACTGTCTGGGCTCCGGGATCGCTGGCTGGCACAGGCTGGGCATCGGTCAGCGAGTGGTGAGCAATTGCACTCATTTGTATATTCTATTATTACTGTTGTTATCATTATTATTTTAGTAAATTGTTTTTATCTCGACCCACAAGTTTTCTTACTTTTACCTTTACGACTCTCTCCTGTGCTTCCTTGGGGGACGGGGTGGGGGGAAATAGTGAGAGAGCAACCATGTCTGCCTGCAAGCCAAAGGACTGAAACCACCACAAATACAGACTCATCCACCTGACTTGACAGTTGGACTGGCCTGTCTTCCTTCAGGAGCCATCTATAAGAGGAAACAAACTTTTCAGATTTCCCCTTGCCAATCTAGAAAATCAGGCTTCAAAGACATCAAAGAGAAGGAATCAGAAATTTTGCTGCCTTGGATCAGTAGCTGTTTCATGTGATTTCTATTTGGGTTATCAATCACTGTCTGTAGGCGGCTGGACACAGGCCTCAGTCAAGCCGGGAACCACAGCTTGTCCAGCCCGGCCCCTTCCCTCAGGCCCTGGGCAAGGGGAGCCCAGCACACCCACAGCTCCTGCCTGCTGCCCAGTTCTGACCAACAGTGGCAGAAACACACAGCCAGGGCAAAGATCTTGTGCCAACACACGCTTGTAGGGTCCAACTTTGACTTCACATTGTAATAAAAGAGAAAGAAACGCCCTTTCCCTCTCGGGCACGCTACTGTCCTTCGCAGAGCCCACCGCCTTTCCTCACACCCCC
>NW_010303353.1:0-3455 GCF_000700745.2 Antrostomus carolinensis
TTTTTTTATTTGGAATTTTTATTATTTTATTTGGGATTTTTAAGAAAATTCCAATTTTTTCTATTAACAAGAGGTGATAGTTTGAAGGTGGAAGAGGGGAGATGAGATGTGAGGAAGAAACTTGAAGCTGGAAGAGGTTAGATGGAGATGAGATGTGAGGAAGAAATTGTTTGGTGTGAGGGTGGTGAGACAGTGTCCCAGGTTGGCCAGAGAAGCTGTGGCTGGTCCTCCCTGGAAGTGTTGAAGGCCAGGCTGGATGAGGCTTTGAGCAACCTGGTCTAGTGGAAGGTGTCCCTGCTGATGGCAGGGGGGTTGGGACTGGGGGAGCTTTAAGGTCCCTTCCAGATCAAACCAGGCTGGTATTCTGTGATTCTATTTTTTGATACTACCTGTCCACAAAAATGCTATTTTTATCTATCTATTTATTTATTTATCTTTTTTAAAATTTCTTTATTTATTTTGCTGCCTATCTGGAAAAATACAATCCCAACTCAGGAAAAGAAAGAGTCAAAATATTGACTGAAGCAGTACCAAAAGGAACACAAAGAATATTGCTTATGGTTCTAAAAAAGCAGTTTTATTTGGAGAAAATGGGACTCTACTAACGCTGTGGAGCTCCACATCTGTCTGAGCGTTTCTAAAGCTGTTCCTGTACCTCCGAGAAAGATTGCAACGTGTCTCACTCACTGAAACAGAACAAATACGTCCTGGAAAATTGTATTAGAATAGCCCAGATGGAGATTGTCAAAATATAAATCTTTGTAAGTATCTCAGGGAAAAAAGAAACAAACAGCACATGTAGGGCACCGCTAATGAATCCCATTACTCATAATGCTGCTAATGACTCAGGCACAGATACCTTGTGTAATTAAATTATAAGGAAGCACAGTTTAAGCAGATGGAGCTTGTCAGATTTTTTTTGTATATGCTGCAAACTGCATTACGTACTAGAAACAAGACTAATTGTTTCGTCAAGATTTATATTCAAGTAGTCTTTTATATATTAGCATCCAGCATTTCAGATTTTATCTTGCTAAATAGCTATGTCCTGTGCACATCAGCCTGAAAATTGTTCAGATGAAGTTTCGTGGTTTTGTTTTGTTTTGTTTCAATGCCATCTCCTGAATCCTTAGTTTAGCCTCTATTTCTGCATCCATCATCATATGGATAGAAGTTAGAACAGAGTGAAAGGTTTATTCCAAAGAGCTGTACCAGCTTCCAGTGCAGGGATCCCCAGGGAGTACATGAAATATCCCTTCTCCATGGATGTCAAAATGTAGGACAGTGTCTTCCCTTCAACAACCTGTAAAAGAGAAAATTGACTGCCTGGCTCAGGACACAGAACAGCACCAGCAGCAATTTTTGGATAGAAAAGGGAATAATGTTTTTTGGTAAATGTGTTCCCTTCAGACTTCCTTTTCATCCTATGTCCTATTTTCAATTGATAGTCTTAGAGTACATGGAAATAAACACACTCAGTCTGGAATGAACATTCAAACAGGATTGCTGCACACAGGCCCTCGGTGTTTTACGTGGTCTCTGTCCATGATTAGGTCTCCTCTGACCTCTTGTATCTTATAGACCTTTGCGTTTCACCCACATACCTCTACACAGAGCCCAGAGAAGTCATGTAAAATACACCATTTTTGTTTTCATGAGGCTAAACAAGGGGAACTAAGGTGTACCAGTACTGAAAATTCTGGAGGAGACAAGATGAGTTGAGTTATGAGGAGACCTAGGACCTACCCTTAGAGGAAGGCAATACCCACTATCAACACAACAGTAAAATTCTTCCTAAGAACATGACTTTGACCTTCTGTCTCTGGACAGCCACCCAAAAGCACCTTATACCTCCTGGTGCTCTGTGACTGAAATGGAGAAATTTAGATATGATACTCAGCTAATTCCTTTAAGACTCACATATTCTAGACACTGGAACAGGTTGCCCAAGGAAGTTGTGGATGCCCCCTCCCTGGAAATGTTCAAGGCCAGGTTGGATGAGGCTTTGAGCAACCTGGTCTAGTGGAAGGTGTCCCTGCTGATGGCAGGGGGGTTGGGACTGGATGAGCTTTAAGGTCCCTTCCAACCCAAACCAGTCTGGGATTCTACGAAAATGTTTAATTTTTGTTTGCTATCTCCTACCTTATCAATGCCAAAATAGAAAATCTACTGAACAATTCTTCCTTTTCTACATCACCACTTAAAGGGTTGCAGTCTGTAATGATCTATATGTGAAACAATGCAATGATCTCTATGTAAAACCTGGCCTGGAGGGGTTTTTTTTCCCTAATATTTCTAATGACTGTTTATTCTCTTTAATCCTGTTACGGATTTCCAAGTCATTGCTAACTTAGTTTCCCCAGCCTGCCACTTCCCTTTTCAAACTTTTAATTGATTTCCTTTGCCACGATACCAGAGCCCTCCCTGTTCTTTCCATTAGGATGCTTTTTTTTCAGTCAGTTTTGAAAACATGAACAGCTAATAGTGTATTTTTAAAATCTGCTGCCTTTGTTTGTACTTCTCACTTGTAAACACCCCCAGGCTACGCTGCCAGCAGCTCCCTGAGTTTTGCACCATTGTTTTTGGAATGCACAAGTCCATGTTGAGGTGCTGGAGCGTGTCCAGAGAAGGACAACGGAGCTGGGGAAGGGTCTGGAGCACAAGTGTGCTGAGTTCCCTTGTGGCTGAGGGAACTGGGGGTGTTGAGCCTGGAGAAAAGGAGGCTGAGGGGAGACCTTGTGGCTCTGTGCAAGTCCCTTGGAGGAGGGTGGAGAGAGGTGGGGGTGGGTCTGTTCAACCAAGGAACAAGGGAGAGGACAAGAGGAAATGGGCTCCAGTTGTGGCCAGGGCAGTTGAGATGGGATGTGTGGAAGAATTTCTTTGCTGCAAGGGTTCTGAGACATTGGAAGGGGTTGCCCAGGGCAGTGGTGGAGTCCCCATCCCTGGAGGGATTGAAGAGTCATGTAGACACAGTGCTGAGGGACATGGGTTAGTCATAGGGGACTGGTCAGTGTTGGGTTCATGGTTGGACTCGATGAGCTTAAAGGGCTTTTCCAATCCAGGCCATTCTGGGAGTCTGTGAATTTATTCCTCCTCCTTTCTTCCCCCATATAAACCCCAGAGCATACGAAGTTAATGAAAACAGAAGGAATTACTATTTACCCATTACAATTTGGAACCTCTGAGAGAAATTTAGGAAGTTCTTTTTCCACCCTTCTGACAGCAGCTCATCATCCACTTTGCAAATCTTGGTCCTGAGGCACATCATTGCTGTGCGGGAGAACCAGGTGGGCTGGGAGTTTTCTCCCTGTAAGGCTCTATGTCCCTGACCTCTAAGCCTCCTTCCCCCTCCTCCTAAAACATGGCTTTTCAAATCTCCAATGCTTTTTTTGGTTGCTCAGACCACTAAGACATGTCTAGCCAGGACATGCTTATAAATCATCCTTGTTTGTAGG
>NW_010303353.1:3487-4209 GCF_000700745.2 Antrostomus carolinensis
TTTTATTGTTCTTGGTTTTGGTTTGTTGGGGTTTTTGGGTTTTTTTGGTTGGTGGGGGTTTTTTTGTTTTGTTTTGGTTTGGTTTTTTACTTCCAAATCTCTTAATTAAATCATGAACTTACATTTAAAAAAAAGTAAAATTACAGTCCAAAGCATAATCACCTCACTGTACAGAACAAGTCACAACCTGCACTTAGATTATTACATTGCTATTCCATATTAAATTATATTCACAGCTATTAAAGGTGAAAGAAAAAAGCAGTACTGAGGAGCACGTGGCTCCTGCAGGATGGCAATAGCCTTACAGAAGGCATTACCAGCTCCACAAGGTCATTTGCAATTCACCATGCCTAATTAAGTTGTTCTCCACGTTAATAGCTGAAAAGCCATTCAAAGTAGTTTATGTATCAGCTTTGTTAAGTAGAGAATTAGCTGTACTGGGGTAAAAGCAAATAATGTGCAAGGGAATATTCCTCCCATCTTAAACGATCAGAACATGAGCTAAAGAAAAGCTAATTAGAATGATTCCTTTTTGTGCTAGTTAAGAGATTTCACACGGGGAAAATGCACTTTACCCTGCCAACGCAGGGGACCTGCCAAAGCTAAACCAGCTTTTGCCCTGGTACACCTCTAAAGAAAAGAGGATTGAGAGGAGATGTGCACAGATCTTGCTCTTTCTCATAGAAACCCTGAATTGCCTGGATTGGAAAAGCCCTTTAAGC
>NW_010303354.1:0-8714 GCF_000700745.2 Antrostomus carolinensis
AAAAGGGTGAATCCACCCAAACTACCACACCTCCTGAATGCACTGTTAAGATATTAGGGTAAAATTCCTGAAGTCAGTTGATCTGTTATGAATAGTATAAATTCCAAATGCATTTGGACTTTGATTTTGTTAGAACTGTATAAGAAAATTGAACTCATTGATTTGATTAATAGGTTCCCTTCTTTGTCCTACCTGCATGTGGGAGTGTTTATTATTGGAGTTAGGCTTTATTAGGTTTAGATAATGCGTGTAATGTCAATGTGGATGCTCAGTGCATTTCCTGTATTTGTGCCCATTGCTCTTGTCCTGACACTGGGCACCACTGAGAAGAGTCTGGTTTTGTTGTCTTTACACCTTTCCAGTAAATATTTATATACACTGAAAAAATCCCACTGAGCCTTCTCTTATCCAGGCTGAACAGTCCAGTTCCCTTAGCCTCCCCTCATGAGAGATGCTTCAGTTCCTTGCAGTATGGTAAGAGTACAGTACTGTGCAGAACAGCACAGATCCTTCAAGCATTCAGCTGGATACAGGTTATTCACTGGATCAAAATTATCCTTCTTTTAAGATATTTGTTTTGTACACTTAAATAATGTGACATATTTTTACAGAAAAGCAAGTCCACAGAGTTATGACGTGTGTGTAGATCTTGGTCATACAAAACAGGTTTACCATAATAAGTTATTTTTACAAAGAATGGCAACAGTTGTGCTTGTAGGATCAAAGTAGAAAACAGGAAAAAAATCAAAACAGATTACTAAAAGGTAATTAAATCTGTTATTTTTATCTGTATCCTTTATACCTAGACAATGAAACATAAATAGTTGTATTTTAAAGTTGTAGAATACCTCTGGATCATGAAACACACTCTAAATCCTCAAATCCATTTGAAGTTCTGAAATAGTCATAGTCAGACCTGTTTCTAAAATGCATGAGTGACTGTGATGTTTAATAGTTTGGAACCTTTTCCCAGAGTCCTCTCACAGTGGTAGTCCTTGCTCTCACTCAGCAATTGTGTAGCCGCCTCTGCTTTATAGCTAAGGAAAAGACCTTTAGAAGCAAAAGAGTTTGTGATGCTATTTGATTTGTCTGTACCACAGCATTTGTATTTTTTTGTTGAATAATTGCTTTTCCAAAGTCACCTGTAACATCAGAGGCAGATCTAGAAGTGGGACGTTTAACAAAAGATCTCTTGAATTCAGTCAGTGTCCTACACACTAGAACTTCTCTCTCATCTGTCCTAGTGAAACTATCACATCATAAAAAACTGCCATCATGCATAACACTCACAATGATTGGCCAATATATGTTCATGAAAAATGCCACTGTGGAAGTGCAATCTAACTAATTGGCTAGGAATCTTTCTGTCCATTCACCTTGAATAATAACTAAAATTGGTGAAGTCATCAGTTTGTCCTCAAGACTTACATGGGCATATATCTCTAATAAAGTTTAAGGCCATTTATACCTGCTCGGGAAGAAAAGGGTGGATTTTTTTCTTTCCTTACTAACTGCCACATATTATTTATGTCAGTACATGGAACACAGAGAATCATAGCATTAGTCAAACAGAATCCTTTCCACTGCCGTGTATGGTATATTCATTATAGACTTTTACATGTAAGAGCTGGGATGATAATTTACTTCTTGCTATATTTTCAGGTTACTACACAAGTATTCCTGGAAGCTGTAACTTTGAAACACAAGACCAAGAATGGACCACTGTATGTGGATTAAAACAAGACTCTAGCGATGATTTTGACTGGAATATTAGCAACAGTGCTGTCATGGCAGGAATGGGTCCTGATACTGACCATACACTAGGTATTGGCGTGTGTCCTACATCACTTTTGTGAAAATGAAATATTCACTGAATTAAAAAAAAAAAAGATTCCCACTGATTACTGGCAAGATAACAGCAAATCTCAGTGTGGTCAGCTGAGTTCATTGTATATGCAGACAAATAATAGTGAGTAAACAGCACAGTTCACAAAGCAGTTCCAACAAGCATTGAAAATGTTCACTTTTATATTCAAATTACAATAGAGAATATGTATCACAAAAAAGGCATGCAAAAACGTATATGTTTTAACATGTTGAGTCTTGTCATTTATGCTGTCTGATAACTTCTAGTTCTGTTTGAACACAAAACCTAACAGCCTGGCATTGTAGCCTAATACCAAACTTTTTAATCATTGCTTCAGCAGCACTGTAATTTTATAAATTGCTCTTTTCAGAGTGGTCCTGATTATATAATTCTTTATACTCCACTTCATCTTGATGCATTTGTTTAGTAATTTCCTAGACAATGAGCTGCTAAATATAATGTGAAGATATTAATTAATCACCACATCTGAGACACAACAGACCTCTTTCTAAAACAGTACAGCCTGTCTGTACAAATGCAGTAACTGTCTTGAAGTCTGCAATGATAGATGTTAATAATTAAGGGTCTATTTGAAAACTTTTAAAGAACTACAGATATTAAAATCTTAATATAATAAAAGAGGCTATATTTGGCAATAATCATGGGTCATAAAGATAATTCCATCAGGTCTTGCTCAGAAGTGCTGTGACAGTGAATCCATGCACTGCTGAATGGCTGAAAAGCTTTGGATAAACAAAGGTGTAAATTGTAGTCCAGCCACCCATTTCTCTCAGGTCACCTGAGTACAAAGTGTAGAGCTTATATTAAGAAGCATCTTGACTGAGACCATCCAATGACCCTGACTGTGCATCAGGCCCTAATACTTGTGGTTTCTTAAGTGTAAATGAAGTATGAATGGAAAACATTGGACCGATACCTGTAGAGGATGTTCATCTGACAAATAGAAATTAAGAAAAAAGTGGAGGCATTCAATATAATTTTTTTTTACCTAGGTCTTTAATAATACTGACAGACCTTGGGCTGCTTGGTCCCCTGAGTTGGAAGACCACAAGTGTGGGAACTGTGACTTTCTATTTGTGGGCACTGAAATTGTAAGGGACCAGCTGTATCAGCTGAATGTTTAGAAGTCCATGGGACCCAATAAGATTTATCCTGGAGTACTGAAGGAGTTAGCAGTTGTTATGGCAGGACTCTTCTCGATCATTTACCAAAGGTCTTGGGAGTCTGGGGAAAAAAGACTGGAAGGTCATCAGTGTTATCGCAGTCTACAAAAAGGGGGTGAGGGAAGACCCAGAGAATTATAGACCTGTTAGTCTAACCTGAGTTCCTGGAAAAATGATAGAGAAGATTACACTGCATACTATTAAAAGGCATTTAAAGGATAAGCAACCTTCAGGCACAGTCAACATGAGTTCACAGAAGGAAAGTCCTGTTTAACTAATTTGATTTCCTTCTATGATAAGGAGATCGTCTAGTGGATGAAGGGAACACTGTGGATGTAGTTTTTCTGGATTTTAGTAAGGCTTTTGATACTGTACCTCACATCATCCTTCTGGAAAAGTTGTCCAGCTGTGGGATGAGTGGGTTTACAGTGCACTGGGTGAAGAACTGGCTGAAGGGCAGAGCTCAAAGGGTTGTAGTAAATGGAGCTACATCTGGCTGGTGGCTGGTCACCAGTGGTGTTCCTCAGGGTTCAATCCTAGGTCCAGTTCTTTTGAATATATTTATCGATGATCTGGAGGAGTTGCATTAGCAAGTTTGCTGATTATACCAGATTGGGAGGTGCTGTTGACTCCCTTGAGGGACAGAAGGCCTTTCAGAAGGATCTAGATAGATTGGAGCATTGAGCTGTGATTAATGGGACTAAATTTAACAAGTTTAAATGCTGGATTCTGCGCCTAGGATGGAGTAACAGCAGGCACAAGTATAAATTGGGAAAGGAGTGACTGGAGATGAGCCCTGCAGAAAGGGATCTGGTGGTGCTGGTTGACAGCAGGCTCCATGGGAGTCAGCAGAGTGCCCTGGCATCCAAGAAGGCATCAAACTTAGTATAACCAGCCAGTCAAAAGAGGTGATTATCCCACTGTATTCAGCAATCGTGTAGCCTCATCTTGAGTACTGTGTGCATTTCTGGGCTTTGCAATTTAAGAAGGATATAAAAGTTCTTGAATACATCCAGATGAGGGCAACACAGCTGGTGAAAGTGCTGGAAGGAATGTCCTGTGAGGAGTGGCTAAGGAGTTTGGGCTTGTCTAGTTTCAAGAAAAGGAGGTTGAGGGGCAACCTCATTGCTCTCTACAGCTTCCTGAGGAGGGGAAGTGGAGAGGGAAATGCTGATCTCTTCTCCCTGGTATCCAGTGACAGGACGTGTGGGAATGGTTCAAAGCTGCAACAGGGGAGGTTTAGCCTGGACATCAGGAAGCATTTTTTTACTGAGAGGGTGATCAAACACTGGAATAGGCTTCCTACAGAAGATGTTGCTGATAGACTACAATCAGAATGCCTATGGATTGTTAGGAGAATGAAACGGGCATTTACAGTTATCTGTGTTATGTAGGCAGCGAAGTAGAATTATTTATTACATAAATATAAAATAATATAATGTTATATATTTTAAATATTATATAATACAATAAAATGGTATGAAATGTTAATTCCTATCATTAATGTACCAATCTCTGTTTAAGAAGTGCTTAGCTTTCCTTTCCAGAAGCTTTAATGGTTACAAATCCTATATTAATTTCCATCTAATCAGCAAAAAATAGTATTCAATGTAGAAGTATCACAATGTCTACTGTTTTCCTCTTGAATTTGTAAGCAGCATGATCTCAATTTTTTGAATCTTTTTTATTGTTTTGTATTTCCAAAATCAACAGAGACATCAGTGGGTGGCTGTGGCTGTTTCTCATTCATCCTCCCTTTTTCTTTAGAGGATTCTGCACCTGCTGCAGGAACTGCTCACCTGATCATGAGGGAACTTCTTATCTGCCACAAATCACAATTTTTCATTTTAGAGAAAGCAGATATCCGTAATAGTTTGTGTTGTTATTGCAGGCTGTAAATGTGGATGTTCATTCCTCTTGGGAAGGAACAGAACAGACAGGTAGAGAAAGAAACTGTTGCAGTTTTCCCACCAAGCTGTTCCTTGCAAATCAGTAGTCTGACTTGCTTTCCTGCTCTTCCTTTGATGCAGTGTGATGATAAAACAACCAGTAGCCCTTGGGTCTTCAAGGAGATTTTATGTGTTTTTGTATTTCAGTTTCTCTCGTTTAATTGATTCTTCTTTGCTTCTGCGAAATTACCCAGCACTTGTAAGAAAAGCAAAGTTAACAAAAAGTTAAGCAAAAGGAAAACAAAATTAGAGCAAATGTGTTTGCAAAACTACCCAGATTAGTAATTTACTTATAAATTAACTGGGCAAGAAATACTCACATTAGCTGTAGAGAAATCATTTGTCAGAATTGCCAACGGCCTAGATACTGAAGACCTATAATGTCCAGAATTATCTATCAGTCCTTTCCTGACCCAAATACAATTCCTTCTTGTTCCAAACTCATTTCCACCCTTTGCTAAGCATATAAATTCATTGTACAGAGCATATATGCCATTATAGCAATATAACAAAGCCTGTGATATCAACTTTGTATTAATTGTATTGGCACAACTTTGTGTGGAGGAATCTTGTATTGGTTTAAATGTTTCTTATATTGCTTCATCTAGCACAACTTAAATTGACATTACAAATTTCAGATGGATAGAAATGTTAATTTAAAAAAAAATTGCATCAGTTTAACAAAATTAACACTGCATTGGTACAGTCTCTGGGAGAAGATAAGCCCCATGATTTGAAAACAAAGACTTTTAGTGATAAATAACAACTATGTTTCACCTAGATTGGTTTAGAGACAGGTACTGAAGCTATGTTTGCACATACAGTCTTTCTAGTTTATGTTTATTTCATGGTCCTTGAGATCAGCTTCCCAGGTGGCCCAAAGGTGTGGTATGTGTGCAATACAGGTCGGACACTCACGCTTCTCATGAGCTGGAATGCCCCTTCCACAAGAGTAATGCATGGATGCTTACCAGGAGAGCTGTCCTTCTGCATTTCAGAGTACAGTCTGTATGGCCATGATTGGAGCATATCCTATCATATGAGAACCCTCTGAAGGGGATAGCTTGATCATAGTACCATCTCTGCCCCTTACCTTAGATAAAAAATATCTCTCTACCCTCCTGTTTTGACATCAAAGCTATTTGGTCAGCAAAACTACATTTAAAAACCTTACAAGGCTTCTCAGACCTGCTTTCTGTGAGCTCAGAGCTTCAGCAGCCACTTGCAGTGGCCATTGCCAGGTGGCGTAGGTGAAAGATGACTTTTGTATTTCATCCATTGATGCTCACTGGACCACTGTTGCAGCTGTTCTCTACTTGACCCTCACCCAATTGCAGCATTTGTCCAACTAGCTGCATGCCCCCTTAAGCTGGTCTTAACACCACACTTAGCATACTATGAGTAAAGTGACAAATCACAGTTGCAAAAGCGAATGAGATTCAGACAGTGATGAAGTTACCTTAGATAAAATATGCTACCTGGATCTTGACACACCTTCCTAGCCCTTCCCAACCCCAGTCTAGATTAATGAAACTCTCAGTCACTCTGAAGCCTTCTCCTTGTAAAAGTTAAGCTATATCTTTTTTCTTTTTTTTTTTTTTTTTGAGCCTTATTATGGTCTTGAGGTAGAAGAATGGGATTTTTTTTTTTTTGCTTGTTTTTGTTGGTTTTTCCCCCAGAAGAAGGCCCTTTGAGATAGATAACCATTCTACAGCTATTCTGGCTGCAGCTAAAGCATAATTTCCATACTAGATTAGAAAGAGTGCACTGTGCTTTACCTGATACCATAGCAAGCTGTCAGTAAATTTACAGGGAGACCAAATCTGGAAAATGTCAGAACCCCATTCCCAATGAAAACTGAAGAATGCACTAGAATACAAAGACAAAAACTTCATCTGGTTATAATGAAGGGGAATTCAGTATTTTAAATCAGAAAGAAGAATTGAGCCATGAGGTTGAATCTTTCTTTGGAATAGTTCAGCTACTCCAAAACAACTACTAACTCAGCTCTGATCTTCAGGTGTTTCTTCTTTTGGATTTAGGAGGAAGATATCTGCTAAGGTCTTCTGTGTATTGCTGCTCAGGAAAACCTGAACAGGTGCCCTCCTCTTTGTGAAAATTCTCTTTACCACAGAATGTTTTACCATACTCTTCCCTCCATGCAGGTCCAAACCCTGCTGTTACCACAGCAGATAGAATTAAAGTGATAAGAAAGAAGGGGTTACTGCTGGTTAATAAATACAAATAAACATTTAAGTTAAAAAACAAGTCAGCAGCATGATTTGCCCATTCAGCCACTCGGTTTTGGTGATACTTGTTCATTTTAGGTGACATGGACATTTTGGGGTGTAAGAGAGTGGCACCCTTTTCTGCTTGGAACTGAATTATGAGTTCTCTTTTCTGCTACCTTGTGGTTGTTCAGCAGAAGCTGAATGATAGTAAGAACAAATATCTCGGCCCACTAACAAGCCGCAGTGTTTCAATATGTTCCCTGCTGCCATGCTGCACAACACAGAATTTTCCTGGGTAAGAGCTATCAGCAAAGGTGTTCCTGACTCCTGCAATGTCAACCTTCAAACTGATCCTTAGCATCTGTGAATGTTTGTGTTTGCAATATGTTTTAAATTTGTTATTCAAATATGAATAACATATTTACACAAGGATAAAAAAGGCAGAGTGAGCTCTGAAGAAGGATATGTTAATATTGTATATAAAAAAAAAGAAATACATGAAGTGTTAACACGGAAGATCTCTATACAAACAAGGCAGAGCATACATATATGTGGTAAAAGATACAATTATCTGTGTATGTAAAAATTTTTATGTTCTGAAGCATAAAGTAGAATTGAAAAAAATATGTACTTTTTATGTTTTTATTAAGGTAAAGGACAGCATTTTTTGTACGTAAACTCATCTGCCCAGAAGGAAGGAAACAGAGGGAGAATAATAACTACCAAACTCTTCCCAGCTAGCCTTGGAATCTGTAGCGTTCGGTTCTGGTTCTGGATGTTTGCTTCTAGGCAAACAGGAGTCTTAAAGGTAAGAGAAAAGGCACTTCTTTATATCATGATGTAGTAATATTTGTTTTAGAGGTATTTGCATTTCCGTGTCTAGAATGAGCAAAATCTCAGAGCTTATGTTAGCAGTACTTCATCACAACTTCACTGCAGTTACATTTATATACAAAATTCTTTGCCAACAAGATCAAGTGAGAATTCTGTTTTAGTCTTAATTCCCTTTGAAATCCTTTTGCTATGTATATAAGAATTAACATTGCACGTTTGGCTACCATACTTAAACCTACCAATCATCAGCACAGTTCTCCACACAATTCACTCTTTAACATAAAATAGAGACAGTTTCCAATGTTTAGGACAAAAACAAGATATGATTTAAAAGGAAAGTTTTAAACATGTAAATATCATGTATGAAGGGTGTTCAATTAAAATAACTGGAAATAAAACATTTAACCATATTAACCATTGTAGCTCAAGCTTTCATGAAAATGACTTCTTGCTGTTCCCCAAGCATCCTTAAAGGGCACACTTGTAGCTGTTAAGTACCCTAGTGAAAGTCTAAGAAGTGATGCAAACCCTTGGCAAACAACTTATTTCATGTGGTTCACTGAATAAATACGTTACATAGTGCTTTTTTTAGAGGTCTAAGCAAGATGTCAACCTCCAGCGGCTGACACGCTGGAGGGAAGGGATGCCA
>NW_010303355.1:0-516 GCF_000700745.2 Antrostomus carolinensis
TCTTTTCCAATCGAGGCAGTTCTGTGATTCTAACCCACCACCCGCTGTGGATAATATCACCCTTCGCGGTGACACCGGGGCTCGGTCACCCCCCGTACCCATTCCCAGCCCGATATAACCGGCAGCGAAGGACCCTCCCGGGGGAACACTGATGGGGAGCAAGAAAAAAAACATCTTTAAAGGGCGGTGGACGTGGGACCAGCCACGGGGGCCGGGAAACCGGCTGCTGCCACCTCGTGGCATGAGATCCCGGGTGGGGGGTCCTGCTGCGGGGCTGAGGGGGGGGAACTGGAAACAAAACCCAACCTAGAACTTCAGGAAAAACTCCCAGAGAGGGGAAAAAAAAAGTGTTTTGCTTCTCTGGAGCATGTAGAGCCCAGTGTTGTACCGCTGGTGGGGTGAACCTGGCTGAAGCTGGGTCCATAAGCTCTAGCTTTGCTCTCAGACAGCTGGAGGGTACAAAGACATCTCCTCCTCCACCAAAACAGCAATGCCAGTCAGTGTGGGCATTCAAAC
>NW_010303355.1:655-888 GCF_000700745.2 Antrostomus carolinensis
GAAAATGAGAAATCGGGGGGTTCCAGAACAGCCTGAATGAGACATGGTGTGTGTTGCTGAAAAAAACTGAGCAAGATCTGGGCAAGGAAACTGCCCCCAGTTGTTTGGGTCCTCCTGTTCAGAAACCAAGGATTTTGTATATTTATAAATGCAGAAAATGAATCATTCAGCATCTTCTCTCCCTTTCCCCTTTCCCCTTTCCCCCTTTCCCCTTTCCCCTCCCCCCCTTCTCC
>NW_010303355.1:1093-13702 GCF_000700745.2 Antrostomus carolinensis
CCTTTCCCCTCCCTTCCCTTCCTTTCCCTGCTCTCCCCTCCTCTCCCCTCCTCTTCCCTCCTCTTCTCTCCTAACAAATTGTAAGTACTTGATTTTCTAAAAAAAAAATATTAAGGTCAAAAGAGCAACAACACTTTTATCTGATTCAAATGGGGTTTTGGTTGTTGTTGGGTTTTTTTTTAATTAGAAAATTCAGGTATCAAGTGTGGCTGTGTCTTGTGCAGCTTTTAGCATTCAGTAAACTTCTTGAAATTATAAAGGAAAGGTTCTCACGTGCAGACCTCTAAGGGATGTGACAAGTGTACTCTCCCCTTCCTGGGCCAAACTTCTCCAAAAACCTCAGCTGTTGCATTTAAGTGGGTAGGTTGTTTCTTCTCGGACCAAATGAAAACACACTTTGCATGGAATCTTGTTTTACTATTAGATTTATGGAGCATTACTATAAATATCTAGAAAACCAAATCACTGCAGTTAAACACCCTGAGAAATTGGTGCAAACATATGAGAAAACACATCCGGAACAAAATGGTGAGCACAGCTTTTCCATTGATGTTTTTTCTGCCTGAAGCCAGCAGTGGTTCCCCAGCAGTTGGTGCAGAGAAAATGAAAATCATCTTTAGCCCCTAGCCACCCTTGGGACACTTGTTGCTGTTACCCAAGATTTCTGGAGATCAGGCCAATGAGAACGTGAGATTATATAAATAAGAAATTTTAAATAGATATAGATACTCGATATTATAGATAATTTATGTTTATCTCCTTTATTATTTGCAGTGGCTTTGCAAGATCATCCCTGTCAATGGAAATCATCCAGCACGCAAACAATTCATCTGAGTGTCTGTCACTCCACTAAAAAAAGCAAAAAAAAACCCCCTTATCCTGGGACAACTTTATTGTCTGCTACAAGGGCTCAGTAATCTGACAGTTTTTCAGAGGGTGAGATGCTCCTGTCTGGCAAGCAGATGATTCCATGCTTTGCACTGCAAACTGCAGTCCTCAGAGAGGACTTTCCAGGAGCATCAGGTGGCCACCACATCGAATCTCATCCAGAGTTTGCACTATGGAGAAATGTCTCCTATAAATAGGGTAAATGTTCACAAGAGGTAGCAAAGCCAGGGGGCTTTTCAGACCAGTTTGAGAAATAATAGAGCCTGCACTGAATGGCTGTAAACCATGTACCGACCTGCACCAGCAATTTCAACCAGCTCTTTATATTTTTTTGAGGACTTTGCTATTTCCCAATATTATTCTTTTTTTTTTTTTTCATTTAACCTGGTTTGTAATGAATAGTCCAGGTTTTATATATTGGAAGGTGCTGAGGTAAGAAATCCTTTATAAAGCTCTATTTTTCAAGCATCAAAAATCTCTCCGGCTGGCCAAAACATGGTCTTGCATGTAAATAAAGAGGAGGAGGAGTTGAGAACCTCTTCGATAAAGAGGAGGAGGAGTTGAGAACCTCTTCGATAAAGAGGAGGAGGAGTTGAGAACAACTTGGGGCAGCAACAGAGTTGGCTGCAACACAAGGTTTCCGCTTCTTAGGGACTTAAAAAGAAGACAGTGAAAGTAACCAAATCAGGCTGAAAGCAAAAATGCTTGATTTTTTATGTGAATTAGATATCCAAGAAGAGGATGCTCCAGGGCAGGACTCGGCAGCAGCCCTCTGCATCCAGGGTGCTGCTCATCCCTCTGGTCCATCTCTCAACAAAGTGTAGAGATTTGGGAGTTGGCCTGTGGCAGACCTGAACACCCAGGGTCTGCAAGCAATGAGAGTCCCGTTGCTGTAGTGCAGAGTGAGATGTAATCCTCCAGATCCCACCAGGGCTTTTACCCCCACTCATCTGAACCTCATCCCCAAAATATCCCCAAAGCTCTCAGCTCCCTCCAAGCCTCTGCTGCACCGCTCCGTGACTACAGCTAGCTCACCCCCTGGGTAAATCCAGGCTATAGGAAGCATTTTCCATACATTTAACAGATGGGTAAGCTGAGACGGGGGATGAAGCATGTTGTTTGGGGCAGAGGGGGGAAAGGAGGCTTGTCTTCCCACTCCTCCATCGTGACCATCCTCTCCATCTGTTAAGGCTTCAGCACTTCACACCAATCTCCAGTGTGATTCCGATTAGTCTGCGAAGTGCTGCATGTTGATGTTTTGGTTTGATACTTGGAGAGCTCCGTGGAGATATTTAATTAGACAAGATTAATTCCTTTGAGAACAACCTTCTGGCAGCACTTTGGAGAGTGCTAGGAAGCTTCTGTTGTTCTGACGCTTCTTAAAAATTGGCATTAGCCATTTCCTAATTTATTTTTAAAAGGACAATCAAACCACATCGTTCCCCAGGTCAAATGAAAGCGGTGACTTGGCTGCAGCATCACTATCAGAAGATGAGGCCTTCTCACCACAAGTCACTTCCATAGCTGCCAAGTCCTTGCTGTTGTCACCCTGAAAGGTTTCCCTTCTGCCTGAGCTGTCAGAGTCCTCTGGCCTCTTGGTTTTCTGTCCCTTTTTTGCCACCTTCACAGTGATTGTAGGCTGTCATGATGACAAGACAGGCACGGTAGGAAGGGGGAGCATCAGTGGTGACCTTGCTGGCCAGCCCTGCAACGTGACATCCAGTACAGCCACCTGATGGGGAGCAGGAGGTGAGTGGCTGACCCTCCATGCCTGTCTTCTCCTGCAGCCAGACAGGGATACTGGTATTTCTTGTGGGACCATCTGCTGCTAATTCTGCAAACCTCCCACAGATGAGGGCACAGGAGGACAAAGTCTTAATGTGATTAAACACTGAGAGCCCCAGAGGTCCGTGTCTGCGTTTGTACCTGGGTTGAAGCGAGGATGGAAATGGCACAGGCTGCAAGTACTGAGCCAAACGCTCAGCTAAACCCTCAACAATCCCCTCAGCCTCTCCCCTTTCACGCTGCAGCCAAGCAGGCTCCAGTTCAGTCATGGAAGAGACCTTTGGAGACAGTGGTTGGCAGAAGGGCCATGTGAAGCCATTCATCCTCCTTCCATAGACCACTTCTTGGATATTTATTTTCTGTCCCAGCTTCCAGTCCTCTTCTTCTCTTTCTGAGGTTGCATGGGGGGGGCTCCAGGCTTCCACATGGGTTTCTTCACCTTTTTGCTGCCTGCATCGTCCATCAACCTCTGCATAAAATAAAATTCTCCCTTTTTGAGGTTTATCCTTGGCATCTGGGCATTTCATGGTTTCATTGTATGAAGGGAAGGGTTGAAGCAGCACGGAAAGGCACAATGTTCAGCCCTCTTCTGGCATAGCCCGAGCAATGCAGCAGTAACAAAGGGATGCACGGCATGAAGTCCATTTTATTCAGTCTCCTCAGTTCCTTTAAATTGTCTCCAAATTAAATTAAGATTTATATAGAACTTTAAAAAAAATCTGCTCATATTGAGCCATAAAGGAAGGAGGAATCTCTACTTAAACACTTAATTAGGGAATGTCTGTGGAGTGCACTGCAAATGGGATGGTGCTGGAGTGTGCTATGCATTTGGTATTTAAATATAGCTGTATACACACCCTCAGCCTCCTGAACTGCTGAAAACCTCCTAGCAGGTGATCACAAGCCTTTCTATAATTGAAACGAATTTAATCCTGACAAAAACGTAGCAGCAGCTGCTGTCAAATCTGTGGCTGCTCTCCAAGTATTTCTTACATTACCCTGGTCTGTATATTAAAGCGAGACTGATTGCTGTGTTGCAGAATCCTGCCATGGAGTGTCTCTGACAAGAAAGCTGCTGTGGTTTAGATTTAAGAGCTTTGTTGTATTTTTCATAAGAACAGTTTTCTCATATGTGTTGATCGCCACGCAAGGATCTGAGCTGCTCAGGTATTAATTACTCAGGGCCTACAACAATACTCTCAAGTAAAAGGTAAATATGGATGTTCTTTCTCTTTCTCTCACACACACACTGCAGTGAAACATACTGGCAGTTGCCTACGTGGTGGGGCTGAAGAAGCAGAGCTGTGTTTGGAGGTAAAGGAGGTGAGCTACCAGCTCAGAGGATGTATGCAGGACGCTGAGAGGAGACAGCAGCCAGCCAGAAGAAGAGATGAGAAATTACCATAGCTGCCCTCCTAATTTAACCTTCATGCCTGATCTCTGCCTGAAGCCCAATGTGCCGTGGAGCAGTGGGACACGGAGCAGCTCCTCCTGTAATTCCTGATTTTTCACCTTTGTAGGAGAACTCCCCAGCCTGCCTTGGCTGCCCCGAGTCCTTCCTCCCTCTGCCCCTCTCCCTGCCTCCTCTCCTGTCCCTGAATCTCCCTGGGCTTTGCCAAGTGGGACCTGGTATTTAGGCAGCACCCCCAAAAAGCAACCATAAAGCAGCTTTTCTGGCAAGGGGGAAGGACTTTACCTCAAAGCCTAGAAAACCCAACAGCAAAAATCCAGGGAAAGCAGGGCTCAGCGAGGGTGCAGGAGGGATTGTGGCAGAGCAGGCACTCACCCGAAGCCACCACAGTAATGAGGGAGTCACAGCCCTTGAAAAATCCTATAAGCAGGAGTACAAGCACCACAGTGAAGGCACCTCACCTGAGAAACCACTGGACTGGGAGTGATGTCCCTGTGGTTGCAAGGTACTGCTATGGGCAGGGTTTACCCATCCCTGCTGCCTGCCACAACCTTGCTGCCTCCTCCTTGGTCTGCAAAGCTGGACTTACACTTTCCAATCTCTTGTGTTGTATCTATTTTATGGCTTCGATTCCCAGCATGGAAAACATTAACTCAATCTTATTCAAACTGTTCTTTTGCCCCAAGCTAACCTAGACACATGCACTCATTTTTAAAGTGTGACATCTAAGGCTGTTTAAAGGGCAGAACAGAAGATGGTGCTGCCGAGCCAACATATTTTAACAAGAAAACTTCCTGGAGCTGCTTGGGGTTTTTTTTTTGACAGCTCCAGTTCCAAAATAATCTTTGTTTAAAGAGTTGTCAAGGAGATAAGTTTGAGAAGCACATGAGCCACAGAGAAACATCCCACAGCCCATTCCCTCATGGAGCAGAGATGCGGTAAAATATTGATAGACCAGATTCCCTAATTACATCTCCTACTGAGGGGGTAGCTTGAAATCGGGAGCTTTCCTGCTTTGTATGCGGCACCATTGGGATAAAGCGATGGGATCCCTTGCAGAGCTGCATGGGCAATTGGGTTGGGATGTATGTGGCTAATGAACAGGCAGCAGCTAGACGGCTTTGTGGGAGCTAATGAAATGTTCACTACAAAACGCATCACCTCCAGGTATCGCCTGTGCCTCGCTCCCGGAGTTTAATCCTCTTCTCTTGCCGCTGCCTGGGCAGCCTCGCTCTCTGTTTGCTGAAGTCTTCTCTGTGTAAAACAACAGGAGCAGCTGAAAGAACAAAAGCATTTTTGATCATCAAACTGGGCAAAATGGTGTCAAGCTCTTAGGCTGTACTTTTTTCTTCTTAAGACTTCTGTTATTCAAAAGGTGAGCATGCAAAAGTAAGACAAATAATTTCCACCCACAGTGTTGCCAGCTACATATTTTTTATAGGGGAATTTTAGCTCAAACTGAGAACAGCAATAGGAAACTGCTTTATTTTTCACATCCAGGGCACCCTCAAGCCTTCACAGTTCACCTGTCTGGGAATTTCAGTGGTTTGGTGGAAAGAAACATCCTAAATCCAGATGCGTCTTCAAAATCTAATTTATTCAGCAGCTGTAAATGAAGTGGCTGTGAAAGAAGAGGCTGTCTCACAGTATTTCATTTTCTAACTCACATGGCACCTGTAAATGCAACTGAGCAGAGAGAGCTGAGCATCTAACACACAGCGATGCTGAGAATGGGGACCACGCTTCGCTTTGTCCCTTCTGGCAACTCCCTACTTGATGAAGCCCGTGTGGGTTACAGGGCTAGAAATCAGAATTTGTGCTGCATCTCGGCATACAATCGTGGTGACAAATGAGGTCAGTTAATTCCTGTTAATTCCTGTTAATTGAAAAGGATGCCACATATAGATATGCCCATGGCAACACAGATGATGGCTGCCATTGACACTCAGGAGCCTTCATACCGGCCTTAACACAATTTTCTGGGAGAGCTTTAGTGGAGCCATTCTATCTTCTTGTTTTCACTTCTCTGGCTCCAGAGTAAGAATAATATTTACCTATTTTACAGACCAGACTAGAAAGATTAATTAGCTTGTTGAGTACTTTGAAGACATAAAACAACAAATGCATTTAAAGGGCTGTTGTTCAGTATGACTGAAATCAATAGATAATTGGCAAAGACACTAGTGAAGGGACCCAGACGTCGTGGAAGCACACAGGGACTTGGATACCCATGTCCTGGGCTTGACCTACAGAGGAGAACACATATGTCCACGTATGTGCCCCTGCACCCCCCTGCAGATGTACCCACTGCTGCTTGCAGCCGCACAAAGGGTGTTGGTACAGCTTTCTGCTACACAAACAATAAATTCGAAAGCAACAGCAGTTCTCCCAGACGTGGGAAGAGGCTCATCAGACCGTTCATGCCCTGAAGCTGTCTGGGCTTGGGAGGGGTGGATGGATCACTCCAGGAGCCCAAGCCAGCCCGCTCATGGTTTTCCCTGCCTCAAGCTCTTTCTCCTTTCCAGGCAGCGTATGAAGCGTGTAGCATCCATGAGCCAGCACAGTGGGAAAAGTTTTAGTAGGCACAACAGAAGGAGAGAGAAGGAGTCAATGTCTCAGGCTCCTGGGAAGCAGCTGGAGGATGAAGAGCCATTCAGTGCTAAAACACTGTCCCAGACCTGGGCACCATGTAAGAACTGGTGGCTATGGCTGCAGTTCAAGAGTGAGCTGGTCTGCAGCTGCCTGATGTGAAACTCCATAGCCAGCAGAGACTTCACAGGCAAAATAAAGAGCTCTCCATGACTAAACCAACTCGTTAACTGAACCCTCCCCTTGGCCAAGGATAAGGTCCCTTCAGGCCAAGGCTGAAGGATCCAAACACAACTCCGTCAGTGAGCAGCATCCCACTCCCTACGCTGTTCCCTCTCAGGAGGACAAAGAGGTGGGCAGGGTGGCACCTCCGGTGGCACATCAGTGTGGGCTTGCAGAGGCAAGGGAGGGACAGGCAGCAGGAGAGGGTCTGCAACCCCACCAGTAGCTCACCTGGCACAGGCAGCCTCCTGCTCTTCTCTGCCTGCTGGCTTTGCACCTTCTCGGAAAGGAGGTTTAGAGTCTGTTCCCTGCAACTACAGTCTCCTTTGCACACCCTCATTCCTGGCCTGCATGAACCTGTTGTGATATTGGAGTCAAAACTTACCATCTGGTATGGCCAAGGACAAACACAGGGGAAACAAAATGTTTCATCTTTTTTAGGTATGACAAAGATAAAGACAAGGTTGGGAGGCACCAAAGCAGATTGCAGAGATGACTGGAAGGACTCAGACCCTGATGTCTTCTGTCCTCTGATAGATGCTGCGCACAGACCTTGTTCCAGCTCTAGGAGCTGGAAGTTTCCCATGGAGAGGGCATGGGTCACCAAATGATGGAGAACCTCCCTGAAACCTCATGCCCAGAGAAGCGTGGTGGGCTTGTCCATGCATCCCCGTGGCCTCTATTGGCTGACAGAACTTGATCTAAGCTTGACACTAGAATAATCAAGCAACAAATTTCTTGGCTTTCCTCCACATTAACACACTGTTACCTTCCCATACACAGTCCTGAGGACATCACGAGAAGAGCCTTTGCCTCAGAAGAGGCCAGAGAGCTGCACTGCCATGTTGTTGCTCTGCGGCTTTGAAAGCTCGGAGAGAGTCACCAGACACACTGAAACAGGTCCTGTCTACCAGTGTTGTTCTGCACTGCTGAAGTATCACAGATCAAAATTTGATTCTTTCTTCCTCAAGCAGAAATACTAAATCAAAGGTTAGAAAAAATGTCTTTGCTCCATTGACAAATATTCAAGGCAGATTCAAAAGATTTCCAGTGTAGAAATAGAGGGACCAGGAGTAGTGAAGTCCTCAGCATCTTCCTTCAAGAAATGCTTATCCAGACCTAAATCCTACATCTTCTAGCAATCAGAAATCTGGCACTTTGAATACAGAATTCTTTGAAATACCATCTCATTTACCTTGTATGATTTACCCATTGTATCTCCATAACTGCATTAATTGGGACACTCATTTATTTTTCTTGTCCAAATATTTATGAAAGGTATGGGAAAGGGTGTCTGCAGAGACATCAGGCTCAGAGCCTGGCTCTTGTGCCTGTCATCCAAAACCATTTGTTAAATGAGACCATTGGTCTTCAGCTATTCCTAGAAAAGCTGCAAGGAGAAGAAGAGGTGGCAAATCTTCCAAAACCAGGACAGTGTTGAAAGGCCACCTCTTCCTAAAGCTACTGCGTTTCTTTTGCCATTTTCTGCTCAGCAGGTCATTAAGAATTACTAATTACCAAAGCGGGCTAGTCAGGTCCATTGCTGACCTGCTGTGTGAGCTGGGCAAAGAAATGGAGCTGTCCCCACTGCGTTGACTCCATGTAAATGTAAAATATGTGCACTGAAGAGGCTTGAAGCTTAATATAGGTCTTGTTAAGTGTTCATAAAGGATACTGAAACCCTTAGATTAAGAGGTACACGAGAGGAGAATGATAGGGTTTTAAAATCCAGCTCTACAAATAACTCATATTTATGTAGTGCCTTTCAACCTAACGGATCTCAAAGTTGTTTTTTTTTTCAGAATAACACCCTGATATACCGTGTTTGCTTCACCTACCAGTCCAGGGCAACCTTCTCTGAAGTGAAATGTGGCAGCTGTTTAAAAGCTCTGAGTAGTAGTAACTTTAATAATAGCAAAGCATTTATATGGTCTTACAAACTTCAAAGAGTTAATTCTTCTACCCCTTCAGGAGGCAGACAAGGTTTATTATTCCCATTTCACAAAGGCAATATAACAAGAGTGGACAAGAGTGGAGAAAATCTGCACTCCCACAGATTTATAAAGCAAAATTCCGTGCATGAGCCTGAAGTACTTTTAATCCCACATAGAGAAAACATATCAACATGTCTTATTAAAAAAGTCCTTTACTAAAAATAATGATGTGGAGAGAGCTGTGATCTGGATTCTAACACCTGCCACTTCTGCTGAAAAAAAATTACCTCCTCAAGCACGTGTTGACGTAGAAACACCGCGGTCCACAAATGCTTCTGTGCCATGAAACAAATTGGGCACTCAAAATATACTGCCAAGAATCAGACAATCTGTTTTAAGAAGAGCCGGGAGTTACTAAAAACCTCTTGAAATATAGCAGGAGAGAAAGCTGCAGCAACACGGATCTCCGAGGCAGGCTGGCATTGTTCTTCCACCACATGCGACCCTGCTGTTGTTGCCAGCCAGCCTGCATCGCATGGCAATGATGCTTCCAACCAGGAGGAAAATTTCCTTCTGTTATCCCCAAGGTTCTGTAAGATGGTCCTGAACTTTGGAAAATAAACTTACCCAATTGTTTGGATTTAATCTCTTAATTCATTGAGAACTGGAGTCCTGTCCCCAGGTCATACCATTGTTCCCACCTTGTTTCCTGACTGCACCCTTATGCAGAATGAAATAGGAGCTTAAAAGACTGTCTCATCCCTGGAGTCCCAAACACCTTTTTACATGGTAGCACAGAAGTCTCCAGTTTTCAGTCCTCCTGCTGTTTCCCACCAAGGATTTGCCCTGTTGCAACTTCCACTCTTATTTGCAGTCCAAACCAAGAAACACCCTCTTCTAGACCGCTTTGCTCCCTCAAAATCTGCTCATCTAGCCCAGACTGCACAGCCTGAAGCATAAAGTCACTGCAGCCGCCCCACAGCCACGGGCAGATCTTCAGTGGGGGCTGCAAAGCTGTCCTCAGTTTCCAAAATGTTCTCAGATGACCACAAATGGATCTGGACAACCACCCATCCTTCCAATAGAGCCAGCCCCCTGCAGATGCCTCGAGTCACCTCTAGAACCTGAGTGACGCTTGGGGCTGGTGGAGGGTGAGCTGTGGTCTCTGTGTCCTGCAGGATCTAGGGCTTGGGGCTGGTGGAGGGTGAGCTGTGGTCCCTGTCCTGCAGGATCTAGGGCTTGGGGCTGGTGGAGGGTGAGCTGTGGTCCCTGTCCTGCAGGATCTAGGGCTTGGGGCTGGTGGAGGGGGAGCTGTGGTCCCTGTCCTACGGGGGCTAAGGAAGTGACGCTTGGGGCTGGTGGAGGGTGAGCTGTGGTCTCTGTGTCCTGCAGGATCTAGGGCTTGGGGCTGGTGGAGGGTGAGCTGTGGTCTCTGTGTCCTGCAGGATCTAGGGCAGAAGGGCAGGGAACCAGGAGAGATGAGCTGACCTATGCTAAGCAGCATCAGTTCTCCAGCAAAGTGATTTCCATCATGGGAGGACATTTGCTCCATGAATCACATCCCATTCATCACTGCAACTGTCTGGATGTAACTTTGCCAGCCAGGGCTTGGCCTCTCTCTCCAAAAAGCCCCTGATGTGCTGTACAGCAGCTTCACAGTGCGGGATGTGGATCAGTGCTCCTGCCTGACACTCTCCCCCTTCCTCACTTCACAGAAGCTGCTCCATTTCATTTTCCACTTAAACATGAGGAAAAACTTCTTTACTGTGAGGGTGACAGAGCCCTGGGACAGGCTGCCCAGAGAGGGGGTGAAGTCTCCATCTCTGGAGATGTTCAAAACCCGCCCGGACACTTTCCTGTGTGACCTCTGCTGGAGATGGACCTGCTTTGGCAGGGGGGTTGGACTGGATGATCTCCAGAGGTCCCTTTCAACCCCTACCATTCTGTGATTCTGTGATCCTTCTGGTTTCACTGTCCCCAGAGAAACCTGTGCTTCCACAGTCTTGCTGCAGCCTCTGCTGTGAAAGGATGTCCAGGGAAGAAAGGATGTCTTCACTGCTCTCCTCACTGAGCTGCAGGTAGGTCCTGTGCCCTCCATCACCTGCATGCCTCTGAAGTGGTGCTGGGCATGGCAAGCCACACAACCAGCCAAGTTGGTCCAAGAGAGTTATGAAAAACTGTTGCAGGGCCCTGGCAAACACACGGTGGCCTGAATTCATAGCCTGAGGCTGACACTCATTGAGGCACGTGAACAAGGATGTAGAGGTCTGCTACTGAGATAGAAAATGTGGACCATTCTGACATGATGAAACCCAAAACCAAGAGCAAAATAATTTCCTACTGCTGTGGCACTGAGCTCACAGCAGAGCTTTTTCACCTTCTCAGCTTTTGGAATAATTCATTTAACTTTGTGGCATTTCACAACCATGCAAGTCAAACGTACTGGCAAACATCTAGATGATGGCCTAGGGGAGAAATCTCCTTGACGTATTTGATGCCTTATGAGACAACGCAGATGGTCGTGGAGGAGATCCTGCGACTTTGCTTCCTTGGCAACCTCGATGAACACACCACTGGTCTGCACGGCATCGCAGTCAGCTGTGGCCACCTTCATCTGACACTACAGAATCACAGAATCACAGAATCACAGAATCACAGAATCACAGAATCACAGAATGTTGGGGATTGGAAGGGACCTCGAAAGATCATCCAGTCCAATCCCCCTGCCAGAGCAGGAACCTAAATGAGATCACACAGGAAAGGCGTCCAGGTGGGTCTTGAATGTCTCCAGAGAAGGAGACTCCACAATCTCCCTGGGCAGCCTGTTCCAGGGCTCTGTCACCCTCACTGTAAAGAAGTTCCTTCTGAAATTTAAGTGGAACCTTCTGTGTTCCAGCTCACACCCATTGCCCCTTGTCCTATCATTGGGCATCACTGAGAAGAGCCTGGCTCATCCTCGTGACATTTCCCCTTTATATATTTATAAACATTAATGAGGTCACCCCTCAGTCTCCTCTTCTCCAAGCTAAAGAGACCCAGCTCCCTCAGCCTTTCCTCATAAGGGAGATGCTCCACTCCCTTAATCAAGCCCGGGATGGGAAGCACCTCAGCTCTGCTGACTGCCTTGGTGACACCAGCTCCGTGGGCTCAAATAGGGCACCGTGCTCGCCCTGCTCTCTGTTTGCTCTGCGAGGTCTGAGATCTGCGGGCTGCGCTGGAGTTTGCTTTCAACCCTGATTAATGAGCGTAACGAAGTGTGTTCTGGCGGGTCTGACTGATGACGCCAGTTGATTTCTCAGGGTGACAGGGAGATTTGCAACCTTAAGATAGCTTACAGGCCCTTATTTACAGCTCTCAAGCTGAAGCCCAGACCTAGACCCCCATATATTTGGACTCAGATGTTGAGCAAGTAAAGAAAATGTTTCAATATCTCTCCTTCCTCTTGACTCTCTGCCTGTGGGATTACCATTCATCACAGGTACGAGGGTGAGGAGAGCTGCCTGTCTTTCCTCCACTGCTGGCTTTGGGGAATCCCGAAATCCACATCACAGCAGATGAGTTGTTGTCCTTGCCATGAAGAAAGGCATGACACAGCCCTTGTTGGCTGAAATGAAAGGACAAAGTGAAGCCTAGATCATCCTGGCTTCAATTTATGGGGTGAGGCAGTGGAGCACAGGCAGAAGGTGCTCCCAATCTTCAACTGGTTTAAGTCAGCAGAATTACCCTTAATTATACCACCTGAGAAGTAGGCTTTTTCCATTAAATAAATCCTGCAGCTCA
>NW_010303355.1:13738-24707 GCF_000700745.2 Antrostomus carolinensis
ATCCCATTTAATCCATAGGGAGATTTTCCTGAACAAAAAACTCCACCAGGTTTGACCCTGACCTTTGCAAATGGAAATATGATGTAGTGAAAATTGAGACCTGAGACTCAACTAGCATCTTCGGTTCCGCTGCTGAAATACAGCAGGTCATTTCACATTTCTATTATGAGCCTCAGATAATGGGGAAGAAAATTAGGTAATTCCATTTTTGGATTAGTTGCTTTTCTTGTCAGCTGAGAGATGGGATCTGAGGTATGTGGAGAATGACTGGAGGCATAGGATGAACAGCTGGTCATAGATATTGTTTGGGATGGTATTGCTGCATGACCTGCTCCAGAGATATCAAAAGACATTGTGTCTGTCTCCCCTGACATTTATACCTGTTTTCCATCGCTGACTTCAAAGCAGTTACTCTGCATTTGCCAACATTTGAGTGAGTAGGGACTCAGGACCATTCTTTAGAGATAGTCTTGAAACTTACCTAAGCTTTCAAATGATCAAAAATGGGTTTATGTATGGAGAAATGACAATGAACATCCATCAGGGAGCCCACCAGCAACAGTAGGATGTGCAGGAGAGGGAGCCTTGCCACAGTTGACACATCACAGAATCGTAGGGGTTGGAAGGGACCTCAGGAGATCATCTAGTCCAACTTTATGGGTAGAATTAGAAACTCTAGTTCAAAATCTGCAAATTGCCCCATGAAACTAGATCCTCCTTATCACAGAGATTGACTGACTTCTGCACTCAGGTGTGTATGAAAATGAGAGTTTTCAGAACCAAGAGCAGTGTTAGTAAAAAAAAAAAAACCCAAACCCCAAAAGATTACTGCATGAAACATCATTAAGCATAGTGAGAAACAACTGGATACTAGACAATCTTTAATCTAGAGAAAAAAAGACACAAAAACAATGTCTGGAAGGTAAAGCCTGATTAAATTTAATGATAAGTTTTTTTATACAAAAACAGCAATATGTGTGATTAATGAAGCAAAGTATTTGATTTCTTGTCTCATATGGTCTTAAACTCCAGACATTCTGGAAGAGATGCTTTAGTGTTACCCATTAGTATGCTCAACTGAGGATTGAAAGGAGCAGATTTGATGCTCTCATGCTTCTTTCTGATCTTAAAAATCTGTGAGTATATTTGGATTTGGTAAAGCATTTGATATCATCTAATAAAATTTAGCTCTTTGGATGATCTGAATGCAATAGTCCATGGACTGAATCACAGCTGAGTGGCTGCAGACAAAGAGGAATGCTAAACAGGGAGTTATCGTGTTATAGAATTATGTTTATTAGAGCATCACAGAAATCAGGTCTTTGGTATTTTTTTGACATTTTTATTGATGACTCTAAAGAAGGATCGACAAAAGGATGACAGGCATTCACAAAAGTGACAGGAAGTTGAAAGGGATCACAAACACCAGAGAAACCAGAAAGATAATGCAAAGGAATCTGGATAGACTAGAAACTCAGAGCGGAAATATCTCAGTGCAGTGCATCTCAGAGCTGGGCAGATTGGAAGCCTTGTATCTGCTGATGCCTATATGCTTTAAAGGTGATGCTCATTAAGATGATGCCATAGGAGAAAGGCTTAAAAAGTGCAGTGCATGGAGATGCTCCATCTAAAGCTCTAGAGATATGTGACACAGCAAGCCAGAAGGAAAACAGCAGAGAATCCTTTAGCACTTTTGGCAGGCGACTCACTTAATAAACATATCTACCAAGAATCTTCTATAATAAAACTCGATGTATCATTTCCATTCACCGAGCCAGTGTCATGTCTGCAAACTGCACGAGGCTTTGTCTCCTCAATGCATTAATTTCCATCCAAACACCCAGGCAGAGCCTCTATTAGCAACCTCTGTTGACAAGAGTGGATTATGCAAGGAAGCGTAACTAACTCTCTCTTATTCCTCTGAAATTTACACTCGCTCCTCTGCTGGCAGATGAAAAGTCACAAGTGAAAATGTCTACTATCTTTCCTTTCTTTTAGACATTTGGGGCTGGATTTGAACTTATAACATCTCTTTAAGGAGGGATTCTAGAGATCCCAAAGAGAGTTTAGGACTCACAATCTGCCATGGTGTGCAGGTAGACTGCAGTTTGCTCAACCCATTGCTCCACACCTCTTGGCTGGAGGATAAGGGGACTAGGAGCAGGCAGAGGACTCCTAGGGACACTCTCAACTGGAAGGATGTTCTGGAGGAATGGTAGGACGGAGCAGTGCAGCCAGGGAACTGGGGCAAGAGAACCCAGCGCCAGATTACTTTTGGTGGCCCCAGAGCACCCAATGCTAAAGGATTTGTATTATGTGGGAGTAGAGGAATTACAGAATCACAGAATGGTGAGGTTGGAAGGGACCTCAGGAGATCATCTAATCCAACCCTCCTGCCAAAGCAGGTTCCCTACAGCAGGTTGCACAGGAAAGTGTCCAGGTGGGTTTGAACATCTCCAGAGAAGGAGACTCCACAACCTCTCTGGTCAGCCTGTCCCAGTGCTCTGGCACCCTCACAGTAAATAAGGTTTTCCTTAGGTTTGTGTGGAACTTCTGGTGTTCCAGTTTTTGCCCATTGCCCCTTGTCCTGTCACTGGGCACCACCGAAAAGAGCCTGGCCCCAACCATTTTCCCCCCACATTTCAGATATTTATAGACATTGATCAGATCCCCTCTCAGTCTGCTCTTCTCCAGGCTGAACAGTCCCAGCTCTCTCAGCCTCTCCTCGTAAGGCAGATGCTCCAGGCCCCTCATCATCTTTATGGCCCTTGGCCTACAGGTCCACCCCACCCTATCTGGCATTAGCTAATGCCCGTTAGCCTGTGGAGCAACTGTCTGCATGATTTCATTTTTCTGTGACCTAGAAGCACTTTCCAATTTACCACTCACATCGCTGAGGCAAAGTGATACACGCAGATCCTCACACAGAGCACACTGTGCCATTGCACCTTCCTCCGTTGGCCTACGCTGCTCCCGAGCGTGGCTTTATCTCTCTGTAAAATAAAGGTCATTACGGTGTTGTGCAGGTAGAGAAGGCTTTGAAGAAATGCTTTGAAGTACACTATAGAAGTAGATGTTATTACCCACTGCCCAGGGATTTGGAGAAGGTTTAGTCTGATAAAAAGGCTTTGCATTCTGCTGGCAGGAAGCATGACATAAAGTGGAAATTTTTCCAAGCTGAATTCAAATGAGTTGGTTTTTTTATTTCTTTTTTTTTAATCAGTTCTTCTTCTGGAGAATGGCTATGCCATTCTCTGGACTGTGTGAGGGTTAATGCTCTAACAAGGTTCACCCTACCAGTAAGGATTCATCGGGTAGAGGTGTGCACAAATTTTAGGACTGAAATTTTAAGGGTCTTGATTTGAGATGAAATTTATGGTACACTGGAAGATGGTATCAAGAGAAATGCTTGTAGAGGACTTGGCACTCAGGATTTAGGGCATAGCAGATTTGTCAGGGGACAGGAGTTGGAGTAGAGGCTAGATTAGCAAACCCTCATAGCTAGGACCATGGCGAATTAGCCTCCTTAGGGAGGACTCTGTGTATTATTTGGCTTCAAACAGTGCTGTTGGACTCCTACCTCCTTCACAAACACAACATTCTTTCACAGGTGTTTGGATTGGGGGGAAAAAAATGGGGGGAAAAAGCCAGGATAGGCTTATGGACTAGACATCTTTCATCTCAACTGCAATAAACCCATTAGCATCCCACAGGTGAGGAAGGGTTTGTGGCACTGTGCTGATAACAGCACTGACAGCAGATGTTTAGTGCCAGGCAAATTCTTTACAGCCAACCTTATTTGAAGTGCTTGCTTCTACAAATCATCAGCTGTATTTGGGGTGATGCTGAAAATATTTTAAATGGCGTTTCAGGCAGCAAAAACAAGAGATTGGTAGAAATTGCAGCTCACAAAGGCTGGCTTAAGTGACAATTTGTGTAGTGGGAAGCGACATTTATTTAAAGGTGCTGTGTAAAGGAAACAAATATATTTACACCTACTCTTCATGTGTAACAGAGGCTTAAAAATTTAGTTGAAAAAAATGTGCTTGTTTTTTGAGAACTATCAAGTTATTTTCCCTTTCTGCTTCACTTTTTAAGCAGGGTGGAAAGTAGGTGTGAGGTTTTTTGAAGTGATGAGATACTTGAATCTTCTGAACATCTAGATTCCTACCCCAGGTGTCTTTCTGATACTTGAATTAAATAGATGATAACAAGCAACAGTGAGTTTCTAGCAATTTAAGGAATAATCCTTCCTTTCCTGATTGCTTATCTTTTATCTTTTGATCTAGTAAGGTCATAATCCCACCATTTCCCTGCTCACCCTCAGAGATCCTCCAGCCAAACAAAGATAAGGCTTCCTATTTCTAAAATAAAAACAGAGAAATCCCTCTCTGTAAATCACAGCAAGATCAACCGAACAACAACTCCACTAATGAGCTACAGTGTTCGGCCCTTTTTGAAAGCAACAAACCATAGCAAGAGCTCATGGACTCTCCCCTGTCATTACACCTTTTGGGATGTCCTCCTCCTGGTATCCATCTTGCCATGAAACAGTCTTAGGTCTGGTTCACACAGGGGATTTGGAAGCCTGGCTGCAGATGTTAACAGATGTTTCCCTCCCTTCCCCAGAGAGTAGGTGCCACTTGTGCATCTATAATCCTCTATCCGCTGATTCCTGTAACAAGATGCCACAAGGGTTTAATCTCACAGCTTCCAGGGGAGCTGCTCCACCCGGAGAGTTATTCAAGGCAACGCAAGATCACTGTCACTCCAGGAGAAAGGCTGGTGCTGGGATGACAGTTACAGGCATTGCTCCGTTAAACCAGAATTAAATCCTACTGCTGCTTAAAGGGGAATGTTTCAGCAGAGCCAGGAGGCAGTTTGCCTCATCCATGCTCCATCGGGTGTTAGGATTCCTGTGAACTGCAAGCAGATGTTTGGCAAGGCTTGTTGCTCTCAATAACCAGCTCTTCTGTAGCACTTTGACATGGTACATGCTCGACAAAAGAGCACCCAGGATCAGCAGGGTCACTCCCATCCGCAGGCATGGAGATGAGGCACTGGGAGAGTGCAGAACCTCTCCAAAGGCACGTGTCAAGGTGAGGTGTTCCTCCATGGGATGGATAGACAAGTCACACAGCAACTCTGGGAGCTTCAGGCTTTCAGGAGAACGGCTACACACTGCAAAGGGATGTCTGCATGACAAACGGTGTGCAGATATCCCAGAGCTGCTTTCAGAGTAGCAATGACCATCAAGTCCAGAGGAGGCCACCAGGATGATCTGAGGGCTGGAGCACCTCTCCTATGAAGACAGGCTGAAAGAGTTGGGGCTGTTCAGCCTGGAGAAGAGAAGGCTCCGGGGAGATCTTACAGCGGCCTCCCAGTACCTGAAGGGGCTACAAGAAACCTGGGGAGGGACTTTTCATAAGGGCAGTTAATGACAAAACAAGGGGAAAGGGGTTTAAACTGAAAGAGGGGAGGTTTAGATTAGATATTAGGAAGAAGTTCTTCACTGTGAGGGTGGTCAGACACTGGAACAGGTTGCCCAAGGAAGTTGTGGATGCCCCCTCCCTGGAAGTGTTTAAGGCCAGGCTGGATGAGGCTTTGAGCAACGTGGTCAAGTGGAAGGTGTCCCTGCTGATGGCAGGGGGTTGGAACTGGATGATCGTTAAGGTCCCTTCCAATCCTAACCATCCTATGATTCTATGATTCTATTTTATAACATGGGCTCAGGTGGCTTCTCTGCTTCTTATACCTATTCAGGACTTTTAAGATGTAGGTAAGCAGGTTCTGATGGATGAGAAATACTATTACAGCACACATATATCTCCTTTGATCTGATCTGACTTCTCTGTCCTACGATGACAATGTTAAGTGCCATGTCTGGGGGCGATGACAGTTCAGCTGGACCAAGAGATAGTATAAGTAGAGGTTAAAATCCAATTCTATTTTTTCCACATCCAGGTCACTTGTAATTCTGAATGGAATCCTGCTACTTGGCAGTCACTTTAACATCATCAGTAAACCTCCAAAGCCATCTGAGGCTGCAAGATTAGAAGCTACCTCCCTGATGGGTTTATTTTATGCAGCTGAGATGAAGAAAAACAGTCTAAGGACACAATCTGCAAATTATCTTTAAAAAAAAAAAAATTAAAAAGTGACTTGAATTATTTGTCAGCTTCCTTCAGGTTGCACTTCAGCGAGCTGGCCAGAATGTACCGCATGAATAGGCAGAGAAGCAGTAGGAGGCAAAGTCATAATCGGCTTTTGCGTTCTTTGATTATTGTTATCCAAACTAAACAAAGATTTGTGGTTTACCGGTGTCCTTCCTTTCCTTGTTCTTTTTTGTTTTTTTCTTTTTCACCCCCCCCCCCAGATTAACTGCTCCACTGCGACATTGTGTATATTAGTGACATTATAAGAACTTGTTCAAGAGATAATCTCTACACCCCAGCTTAATGATTGCACCAATCTTTGTTTAAAAGAAATCTGCTGCTTATCATAGACTGAAATTGCAAGCCTTTTGCAGCAATAACACTAGCTTTTAAGTGTCTGTAAAAAGCCATAAATGCTTTACAGAGTTATAGGCATAAAAAGGTAATATAACGTGCTAAGTAGGAATGTGCAAAGGAGTCAGACTTGTCCAAGTATATCCGAAGGTAGCTTGCTCTAGATCACTGGTCTTTAATTAGCAATAGGACTTCACAGCAGCCCTCAGACCGCTGGTGATAGATGGGGCATCGCAGTTGTACTGCATTGCTGGTTGAGGTTATCTATCGGTAGTCACTGGAACAATGATTAATCCCTGCAATTACCATGTGCTCTCTTGTCTGACATCCAAGCTCAAAGAGTCTCTGATCTCAAGACCTGGTCGCTCGGTGAATTTTTATCTCTGCTACTAGCCTGGGTTTTTTAGTTTTGAGACGTCAGAGGTGTGCTCATGTAGCACTGATCCCTTACACGTTGTACTTTATTTCCTTCCTTACTGGAACTCTGATCTTTGTCCAGAAGGTGTATTACTTCTGCAGAAAATCCTTGGGAAGGCAGTTTGCCTCATTTTGTATCCATTTCATTTCTCGCACAGAAACACATATTCATTCCCGTAAATCCAGCCTGCCTAAATCCAACGACTGAGCCAGCTTCAATTCCTTTGCTTATTTCTTCTCTGCACAATTTCTTGCAAATTCTCCTGTATTCTGAGTGCTAAAAATACATCTGGGTGCTGCCTGGAGGCCATCAGAGAGCACAAAGAAAAGGGCAGCCTGAGCTTCATATGCATTGCTAAGCACTGCATGAAGAGCCTTCCCCACAAATGGGGATGTTCTTGTAATAGGTTTCCATAAATACAGAAATCTGCCATTCCCAGAAGCAATCACATCTAGAAACACTCTCGCTCCTTCTATTTACCCAGCACTAGACTCTTCCACAGAAAGTGCAATTGCTTATGAGAGCTCAAACTTGTAATGATACCGAGCAGGTGTAAACTGGAAGAACAGCTCAACAGGGAGAAAAGCTACACCAACTCCCACCCCTGCCATCAGCAAAGCCTTCTCCTCAAGGTTCATGTTTGTATCAGGGAAGAAAAACAAGCTCTTATGAAAAAAGGAAACCAAATACTTGCTGCATTTTTCACTGACTGTGAATTTCCTCTTGACTTCTCAAAGTCTTGTTCCTCTACCAAAGCTCTGGGGAGTGCAGGCTTTCACATCAGCCACTGCTAAGAGGGAGATGAAACCAAGATGTTGGTTTCCTTGTTATCCAAGTGGGACTCTTTGTCCTATATACATGGAAAACGTGACTTACTAGGTGAAATCTAAACTCCACAAATTAGTTCAGATCCCCAAAAGATGAGTATTCAGATAAAATGTTTATTACAGAAGAGCTGGTAAACTCCCCTTGCTCTTATTTATTACTGCTCTGTTCAGAACAAACCACATGATGTCATTGAAGAACAGAATTGCGAAATTCCACATTCCAGACCAGGAACCAGGAATGTTTCCCAAATTAGGCAAATGACATGTGAAATATCAGTGAAGGATCCACAAGGAAAAAAAAATAAACTCACAAAAACAAAACAAAACAAAACAAAAAATCCCTGAAGCCACACGAAACAAATTATGTTCTCCAAAAGTGTCATGTTAATGACTCTTCACCTCAAATACATTTACTCAAAAAGTCCTCAGTATCTTGAGAACATGGAGCTAGGATTGCACAGTTATTTAAAATTCAGGGGCAATATTTACAGATTATTTATATAGCAACAATCTGCAAATATTTCCCTCGGATACTGACATTTGACAGAGATTTTGGATGTTTTGCTTCCCCCTGCAATGGCATTTTTAGGGTTGGGACTGTAAAAAAGCTTCCAGGCTTCCTATTTACTTGCTCCAACAGCCTATTTACTTGTTTGAATGTGAACGTGATGAGCAAGTAGAAGGTTATTCTGAAAGTTGAGTCTTTAAATGGCTGCAGTTTATTGCCAGGTTAAAAACCTGGAAGCTTCTACTCCATGACCTTTGTTGAGATGAGGGCCCTTTTCCCCCTCCGTTACAGTTTTGGGATTCCTTTCCAGTGTAGCTTTTCTTGAGGCTGATTTAGTATTTTCACTTCTGGGGTAAACTTTCCCTCTTCTGGCTCCAAAGGAAGTTAAGGCAGCAAGGACAGTTGGATCAGTTTATGTTGTCTGAAGTTAGCTGAGATGCTGGGAAGTCCTCAGGAGATATACTACATCCTGGGGCTTTATGCCTTGTTCTCAAGCAAGTACAACCATTTTCCACTGGTCCAGCCTTTTTAACATATGAAAGGGAAGAGATTACACTAAATACCTTGTATAGCTGAGAAAAAAATGGATCAGAGCTTAGATATTATTTTCTTAAGAATCAATCACTTGAGATTTCTATGGAACAGATAGGAACAAAGCTGAGTCTGGCCTAATTAAAGAACAATATCAAATTAAATTGTAATTGAGAAGTTCCTCAGCATCCTGCACACCGTGGTGGAATATAATGTCCCATTGCACTGCGGAATGGAGACACCATGGGATAAATCTAGGTCCTCCAAGCTCTAAGTACAACATTTAAGGGCAGCAACAGAAGGAGGCAATCCTTTGCCAAAAGGAGCAGCAGAACTGCTGAGTGCTACTCACCCACCAACCTACCCCGCGTTGTCCTTGTGAAGGGGACATTCTCTGCGGGTCACTTGGTGAGCTAATGCTGCAGAGTGCCAGCCAGCAGCTCTGCTCCATCTCCTCGCAGAAGGTCACAGACACATCCAAGCACATGTTCAACTCCTCAAAGCAATGCAAAGTTTGATGGAAGGGTCACCAAAGTCAAGAGGAAGATTCCTCTTTCTTTCAGAGAGCTTCAGATGTGGCTCCAAGCACTGCTGACATATAATGTCAGCACCAGCCTCCTGAAAGGCTCTGCATTTGGTCACGTCTGCATTTCTCTGACATCTTCCAGTGGAAATGACACACAGTGTTCATGCAAGAGGTACACAGAGGTACAAGCTATGGGACCTTCCAACTCTGCAGGTTCGATTTCCAAACAGAGTCATGCCTCTACCCCACGTGTCTAGGCATTGCTGGTCAGAACCTAACCAAATGCAAGGGATGCAATAAAAAGCATCCAAATCACCAACCACCATCACAGAGAGGCTGATTAAACCCAACTGTGTTCAGATCCAGGCAGAAGAGGGAATAAATAAGATCCTTAGAAGGCAAGGGACAGAGCAAGGGTACAAATGGAATTAATTGCACTTTGCACACAGATAACATCTTCCTTTTCTTCCTCCTGCTGTGCAACTTCTCACCTGAGCACCAAAAACCCCAACAGCACAAGCCTACTTCTTAGAGGCATCAGAAACAAGACAAAAGAGTGTTGAGCTTCATCATTTCTAGACTGTTTGGAATATCTTTGCCACCATATATACTGGTACAATTGCACCTTGTCAAAGAGAGGAACTCTGTAGTGACAATAAATATGAATTCCCTGTGCTGGATTTCAGCCTAAACCTTAGTAGATTGAAATATCTGGCACAGGACCATTAAAAAAAACCCAAACTAAACCAAAACAAAACAAAGTAGCAATAAAAGTCAAACAAAAGTGCCAGATTCAGCATCTACCACTGCCCAGCTGATGCTAGTCAAGTAACAGATGTTTCAGGCTGTGCATTTCAGAGGAAATGACACTGATACGTTCATTCAATATGGCAAATCCTGTTGCAAATTTACAGAATATTTATTTCAGGAATAAGTCTGTCTCTATTAAAATATGGATGCAAAACAAAACAACACGGCATACAAAGCCTATAGCGTCCTTTTGCCAGTGCAGCACCACAGCAGCAATGCTGAGGTAAGATCAAAGATGATCTCAGGAAAATTGCAGGTCCAGCAATGCTCATTTTTCATGCTCAAGAAGGATTTTGTGCTGCTGAACAACCTTAGTTGGAGTGTTTGCCATTCAACTCTCCTTGCCCAAGGAACACAAAAGCAATGGACACAAGGATCAGCATGGGACATCTTGTGTTTACCCATCTCTCCTGTCTAACAGCTGAGCACCTAAGGCAGAATCCCAAGTTGATTCACACTCAGGATTCCCATAAAACGATTGTGAATATCAGTTTTTGAGGGTGAAAAGTATCTTTGACTAGGTAGGTATGTACCCAGTACACAGCAATGTGGAGCTCTGATTTCAACCTACAAGTAATGGCAAATGGTTGATGTGGATTTGGAACCTAAGCTCTGTGACCAGCCAGAGGTGGTCCTCGCTTTGTAAGCTCCTTACACCTCTTCCTTCATCCTATGGAAAAGCACCGCACCGCGAGAGGAATGGCAGGGTACGACCAAATGAAATCTGATAGAGGCTGAGCAGCAGCTGGCAAACATCTCAGAACAGGCAGGGCCAACATCAGGGTCAGTGTTTACAAATAATAAATCATGTGAGCAGCTCACACCAATGTTTGGGAAAGA
>NW_010303355.1:24771-25566 GCF_000700745.2 Antrostomus carolinensis
GTCGTCGGGTTTTTTTTTTCTCCCCCCCCCCCCCCAACAGAAATAAACTGGGGCCCCATGTTAGAAACTGGAAAACTACACAAAAGTAAGCAATGAAATAAAGCCGGAACAATGACCAATTCAGACAGTCTAGGGGGCCTTCTGCACATTGTCCACGTCAAAATTTCTTCAAACTTCCTGCAAAAAAACACAGGAGGCTTTTATTACCGAGTGGGTGGCATTTGCTACAGCATCGCAATTGGTTGGAAAGTGGATGAACCACGTGTTATTTCACTGCCACTTTTCCTACGGGGCATTCCCGGCAGGAATACATCTCTCTTAACTTTTTCACTGTTAAGTCACACGTTCCTATAGATTATACCCTGCCACGCCAACCCTGAAGTGTAGAGTTTAAGAGGAAGGAAATCAGCTCACTCTTCTTTGCTCCTTTTCTCCGTTTCACTTCATTTGAGTGGCAACGTGCCCCTTCTCCCAGACAATTGTTTTGCAGCGGTGAAGCTACTGCTAATACAAAACATGGAGAGCAAAACTAAGTTCTATGTTAGCAGTATCCTGGTGTGGGCTCCCCTGTGTATTCTCCCTGTCTGGTTTGGTCGATGACACTCTTGGACATGCTGAGCACATCTGGAATGGTTTGCACAAGTGTGGTCATGATTCTCACAAGTCTTTAAGATGTTAAAGATGTGAAATATGGGTAAATAACCTGGAAGCAGAGCCTGGGTGACCAGTGGAATGGCAAAAAAAAGAAAGGAAATACGATCTAGAAATTCTTGTGTCGAGCAGCTCCCCAAGCCA
>NW_010303356.1:0-2432 GCF_000700745.2 Antrostomus carolinensis
TTCTCCCCCTCACTCAGAAAGGTAAATGCTCATCTTCGACTAGGATGAACAACTGTCTGGATGTGTTTTTATTAGTGTATGGACTTACCACCACCCTTAGAGAAACACTGGCTTTTTCAACAGATAAAACTGAGTGAATCAAACCTCTCTATCTGCCTTGAGCCACTCAGCCAAAGGGTCTTGGCTTTTATACCTTGGCAGCTGGGCAGAAATCTAAGGATGATATGCTTTGCTCTAGGATCTTCTGGTTTATAAAACATGCATTAGGTAAGGTCACTGTGTTTGCAATCCTGGAAAGCCCTTTAATTTAACATTGTTAAAAGAGATCTGCAGTGTGAACAGTGACATTGAATTAAAGATCTTATGTACAACACCTGTCAAGATAGGAAAAAAGGCTGTGCAAGACAGACGTAACTGGAAAGATGTGCTGAAGGGGGTAATCGATGTTGTTCCTTGTTTTTCAGATTGCTATAAAAGGCAAGAAATTCTTGTTAGTATCATAGCAGTTTCTGGAGTCCTGTCAGTGGAGTCAGTGAGAAGCTTGCAGAAGGCAACTTTTGTACACATGCACACATAGGAATGTGCAGGGCGGAGGCAGGCAGATGAAGGGACTGAGAAGAAAATGGTGAATATAACTCACTCAAGGTCATGGGGCAAGTCAGTAGCAGAACTCTCCCAACTCCTCATATGAGGGTTTTCCACTTTGCTGGAGGGTTTTACAGCCACTTTGTCCCTGCAGCCTTCCTAGGGCAAGTTACTGTACTAGGTAAATGACCTTGTGTCAACAGAGGGGAAAAAAGGAAATTTCTGTCAATTAGAAGGTTCCCTACGATGGACACTGCGATCTCCAGTTGAAGTAACAGTCACACAGGGAACATTTTTCACTAACCCATCTGCAGCAATAAGAATCTTAGCAGAAGATATTTATCTCTACAACTGATGAGTGTCATTGTGTGATACACTGTGAATAATTAAACGTGGAGCATTTGGTTGTAATGTGAGATAAAACATGGGGAGTGCACAGATGGCATCCATGCTCTGCATTGTGTGTCTCCTGTACCTGTTCAGTCCAGTCTCACTTCCTTCTCTTTATAGACATAGTTCATTTCACCTGAGGTTTTAATCTCCTTTTGTCTCTTTGATTAATGAAGAGTGTGTGTGCTCTCTGTTAAGGGAAAAAAAGCCAAGAGCTTGATTCAAAGTGTATTTCAAATTTGTAAGAATATGTAGAATACCAATGAAGCAAAAGGAATGGTGAAAGAAAAAGGGGAAAATGATAAAAAAGGATAAGAAGAATTAATATATTGAGACCTCTTTCTTTTGTCCTGGGAATGCTACATTTTCACAAGTGCAATGAATAATTCCCAAGAGAATAATTCGGAACTGGTGCTTAATTTGTGTTGTCAGAGGTGTTACAGACACCAGGAAAGATGCTTTAACAGGTTTGACCTCATTTCCTCTCCTTTTCAAATCCCGTTTTCACTGACAGGCACATACCAGTGGCCATCAGTAATGCTGAAAATGCCCCAATTACTATTTTTTCCTCTCCAGGTACGAGTCTGAAGCTGCTCCACAAACAGTCTGGAGCAAGTTGTTTGGTGCTCAGCCACCTCCTTGGCTTTCTCAGCGTGGGAGCCAGGAAGAAAGCGACTTTGCTGCTGGCAGCTCAGAGGAGCTCCCTGGGTTTGGCTGCTTGGCAAGGAGGAGGAGGACCAGTGTTTCCAGCTGGTCCAGAGCAGCGGGGGGATTTCTCTGTTGGCTTTGCAGAGGTTGAGCCAAGAGTGACAGTCAAGTTAATGGAGATACACCAGCAGACATACTGCTATGGGTAGTGAGACTGCTTGCCAGAGAAACACAGGTCCCTCTCAGTCTTCCCAGAACCAGCAAGCTTCCAGCTGGAACTGGAGACAAAAATATAAATGAGGTACAAAGCACATGTAGTCTACCCCACAGGAGCCGTTCTTATGAACTGTTTTTATTCATTGTCCCAGTTGTGCTTTGTCCTTTCTCAAAAAGCAGCTTCCAAAACTTTATTTTTACTGTTTCCTGTATCTATCAGAATGAAAAAAAAAAAAAAAAAAGCCTTCCAATATTTCCGGCACCTCCTTTCTTCTCCTAGAGGTACAGAGCAATTTTAAGAAGCATTTAGTGGTGAAACATCCTTTCAGAGAGGTCATGCATGCAAGTGCAATTCCTGTTTTTAAATTAAAATAAGTACCTCATAAATGAACACACACACACACACACTGCCTACTGGGTAAAAGCACGTGGCTTTGTAACTGGATAAAAGCACGTGGCTTTGTACGTATCTACAAGTGGTACCACCCTGCCAAATGGTATGGCCAGATGAAGTAATATCAGTATTGAATTTAGAATCTGGAATAAACAAGGAAGTTGTCTCTTCATTGTTTGTTCCAGGCCACTTAGCAGAG
>NW_010303357.1:0-6123 GCF_000700745.2 Antrostomus carolinensis
CCCTAACCATTCTATGATTCCATGATTCTATTATGTTATATTTAACTTCTATTTGATAAGGAAAAGCAAAACTGTGATACATTCTCATGAAATTACACACTGAGACACTGGTTCCATAAGTTTTTATACATGTTCTTAACTTTCAGCATCTAAATATCCTCAAGTTTTTAATGATATAACCATGTTAAATGTATTAACCGATCCATATTTTCAGAACTAAGAACTAGTTATGTACATTTTTCTTATGGTATTCATTATAAGTGTAGTGATGTCAACATTTTATCTGTAACAAAACAATGAATATAATTCCATGTTCATTTTGTTTCTTAGTTTCTTTTGTTTCTTAGTTTCTTTTGTTTCTGAACACTGCGAGTGATCCTTAATATAGGTCTTTTAAAGATTTGAGTCCTTTCAAATGCAGACCTCCTACATCCAGAGAACTGAAGTCAGAATTATAATTCTGCACCAGGAAAAGTTCAGAATCTTTCAATCTACAAACTAAAGTACTGAGGGTTTGTTTTCTTCTTTTTTTTTTCTTTTTCCTTTTTTTTTTTTTTTTTTGTTACCAAATGTTGGTTCATGTGCCTGAAAGCTATAATAGCAAGAAGTTTGGAATGATATTCACACACTCCTGAACTGATGTTATTAACAGTTCTTTTGTTATCCTCTAGGTCACTTGCTATAGAGGACAAAGTGGTAAATCTAGTGAGGATCCTTCAGACACTAAGTCAGAGGTTAAAACAGGCTACAGAAAATAAATGGCTAAATTGTTCTTATGGGAGCTTTCTATGCACAATATGTTGGTGGGTTACGAGTTTCCACAGCAACCATAGATTCAGTAACAGAGCACAACACTCCTACATTATGCTGTATTACCTGTGATTCCTTATGCCTAGCTGGTGTATTTGTATGGCCTCCTCACCTTGATTCTAAATATATGTTTTACCTCTACTTGCTTTACTTTAAAACTAGACTCCTAAGGTACTTTATAAGCTGGAAGAGATGTTGAAATAATATAAGTGACTGGCATGTACAAATCATATAAAACAAAATTTTCATGACCTTGGCAATTTCAGGAACAGTAGTCTTTACATGAGAATGAACTGATTTTTGAATAAGTTCTATGAGGTGGTGTTATATAAATAATGGGGAGAGGAGCTGGGAAAGGTTTAATTTTCTTTCCTTTGTTCATATTTACTTTCTATGCATAAGAAATTTTAACTGTGGTATTACAAAAAAATGTTTGTTCTGCTAATATACCCTTATCTATTTCTCTATCAGGGTATAGAAGGGTAGCTGTGTATAAGCAACTTTATGAGAGATTTCTGGCAACGTCATTATTTATATAATTAAAAGTTTGAAGATCTGTCAAACAATTTTTTATTTCAAGCAGTATATAGTCCCAGAGTCGGCATATGAATTTGTATAATATATCAATAGTAAGGCTAATGACTTATTATTGTGCTACACTATCACCTAAAATCCTATCGTCAAAGCTGTTTTGCTATTTGGGCATATATGAGGATATAAACTTTTAATCAGAGAGGTTTCATTCTAAATAAATAAAAATCAGGGGTAACAAGAAGGTGTGATTATTTCTGGAGCAGTTAAGTGAAGTAAAAATAAATGAAAAAAAAGGTTTATGGTCTCTCTTGTTCCATTTCGCAGAACACTTAAACATACGCTGAACTTGAAAAACAAAAGGATTTCTTCTTAAAATGCATTTCTTAAGCTATGACCTTAAGTGTGAAGGTTACTTTAGTTGCACAATTCAGATTGACGCTCCCTGTATAAGATGAGTGCTTGGATCAGATTTGTGTGTACATTGCATAGTTTGACTGTTGCATGAGTCCTGATTTTCTGTTAGAGATTGGTACTGAAAGCCCATGATCACAGAGTGGTCTGTGGCTCCTGCACCAGAGCTCTTCTGCACAACACCATTTGTGAAGGACAAATAAAGAAATAAGCCACATTTAGATGAAAAGCTAAAAAGATGACTGGCAGATCTAACATCTGGATTCTTTGTTTCTGGTATGTTTCTTTTCTTTCTGAACATACCTAATTTGTGTGTGGTGTTTCATCTTATTTTCCTCCAAATCCTACAAGTTGATAGGAGATCCCTGAAAATCATCAAGTGTGATCAAGGTACCAGAAGCAATATTTGACAAAAAAAGATAACAACAGCAATAATAAAAAGTAACTGACCACTTCTAGCTTGACTAATAGCCAAATCCAGGCTGTGTTTTACCAGTAGAGTCATTGGTGAATGAATTGTTTTAAAAGGCATAGAAAGCAACAGTATCAGCATAAATAGGTGGCTAATCACTAAGTTAGGAAATTAATTTTTTAGCAACTATGGATAATAAAGGAATTGAGATCATTGTAACTGCAAACTTACCATGGGAAAAATAGCTCAAAATTAATTTGTTCTGTTACATTTTAGTGATTCTGAAGAAGTAAAAATAGAATTGACTAACAAAAATTCCATGTATAACTTCTTCCAACTTTTTGCATGATGTGTCTTAAATTAAGCACTGAAACAGGCTGCCCAGGGAAGTGATTGAGTCACCATCCCTGGGGGTATTTATAAGATGTGTAGACCTGGTGCTTAGGGACATGGTTTAGTGGTGGACTTGGTAGTGTTAGGTTAATGGTTGGATTTGATGATCTTAAGGGTCTTTTCCAACCTAAATAATTCTAAATAGCAAATCTAAGACAAAATTTAAGAGGAATTATCGATTTTAAATTGCAAGATAAAAGTTTTTATGTTGATACAGTCTTCTCAAAGCTGCAAATGTTAAAAAAAAAAAGAAAGCTTTGACCGACAAGTTTATCTTTAACACATAATTCAGCTAACAATGACTGATCATCTGCAATGAATATTGGGCATTGAAGTGTTATACATTGTAGCACTTTTTAAAGTGAAGAATGCAAAACATTAATGTAAAAAACATTGTCTGTGCTTTTTCTTCAGATTTTTGTTGTGATATATAAGTTTGCATAAAATAATTAAATATTTACTGGGACAGAAAGAAATAATGACACTGTATCCTGATCATTAGTGCATTCATCTAGAAGAAACAAATTCCATTTCCTTTCACAATTAAAATCTTTACACAAAATGGAACAAATTCAAGAGGAGAGACTGGGAAAGAATCACCACTACCATGTAGTCTGATGGATATCACAATCTGTGTGTGTGTGGGGGGAAATCTTCGCTTGAAAGCCTGTCATAGTTTGGCTAAGGAAGAAATAAAAATTAGGGTCTTCAGTGTAACCAGTGATTTTTCTGACAACATATACATAAAAGAAATTATGAAGAATAAAAAATCCAAAAATATCAAACCCAAAATACTTTTCTGTGCTTTCAGACTTGATTTAAAAGCCATAGATTAATAAAACAGAACAGATAAAATCTTGGATGTAAGAATAAAAGAGCTTCAGTTTATCACTTCTTCCAGAACTAAGGGGTTTTTATATTTGGGAACATTTAAATGTTTCCTAAATTAGGTTGCAGGGTGCAGCTGACTTGACTTCTGAAAAGGAAAAAAGTATTAGACTTCAGCATATAAAATTAAGTTTGTGGGAAAACCACACAAATGAACCAACAAAAAGATTTATCTCTCAATTCTCTCTGTGTTATAAATCACATGCTATATTCTGTGTTTTATAAAGACTTATACATCACTTAACATTGCAAGCATTAATTCACTAAATCCTGTAGAAGAACCAGACTGTCCTGGTTTTGCTAGGATAGAGTTAATTTTCCTTTTAGTAGTTAGAAGAGCTGTGTTTTCATTTCAGTAGAACTTGTTAGGAGGAGTACATCGATAAAAGTACTGGTGTTATTAGTTGCTGCTGGAGCTCAAGGCCATCGTGTTTGCCTGGTTCACAGCTGCATTAGGACTGGGAGGGAGAAGCGCAGTGAATAGCAAACCCCAAAATTGACATCTGGATGTGCCAATTAAATATTCCATATCATACCATGTCATGTCAGTATATTAACCAGGGTTGACAGGAAGACGGGGTATTCTCTTGGGGATCACTTGGGCTCACTCTTCCAGGGTTTCGGTTTTGGGACTGTCTCTGCTCCAGGATCGCTGGCTGGCACAGGTCCGGCATTGGTCAGTGGGCGGTGAGCACTGTGTATCATTCATTTGTATATTCTGTTATCATTGTTGTTTATCATTATCATTTTATTTTAATTAGTAAACAGTTTTTATCTCAACCCATGAGTCTCCTTGCGCTTTTCCTTCCAATTCTCTCCCCTACTCCCTGGGTGAGGGAGGGGGAGGGTGGGAGAGCAGGTTGTGTTTGGCTGCAATCTGCAAGCAAAAGGGTGAATCCACCCAAACCACCACACAGGAAAAAAATTCTCATCTGTAGATGAGACTGAGAGAGTCCATCACTAAAAAATGCTTTAAACTAACTTTTCAAAATTGTGCTTGTAAGCACATTTATGCATATTTTAATAATTAACAAAAGTGCTTCTTCTGTTCCAAAATGTTGAAGTATCTGTTTTTTGGGGTTTTTTTGGGGTTTTCCTTAAGAAAAAAAAAAAGAAGGAAGGAAGGAAGGAAGGAAGGAAGGAAGGAAGGAAGGAAGGAAGGAAGGAAGGAAGGAAGGAAGGAAGGAGGGAAGGAAGGAAGGAAGGAAGGAAGGAAGGAAAGAAAGAAAGAAAGAAAGAAAGAAAGAAAGAAAGAAAGAAAGAAAGAAAGAAAGAAAGAAAGAAAAAAGAAAACTTACTTGCTCTGAGCAAATTCTATATTGGAGCAAGATTATACCTGTCACAGATGGTAATAATATACTTATTGTTCATTGTATGAATTTAAAGACTGGCAATCTTCCAAGCAACGTGGTAAATCCATCTAATATTATTTGACACTATAACTTTCATTTGGATCCCTGATACAGTTGAATAAGTTAGACCAATATTAGTAAAAAATTTGCAATTGAAACAATAGAAAAAAAAAATCAGTGAAGATTGGTGACAATTTTATTGGACATGTTAGAGAAAGGAGAGTTTCAGGAGTAAAAAGATAAAAAAAACCCAGATCTTAATAAAACTTAATCTAAATAAATCTTCTGTCACAGACTTCCTTTTAACACCTTTGTTCCATGCTTTCCAGTTCTTCTGTATTCTGTCTCTTTTCTCTCATTCTTCCTTCATCTTCCAATAAAAAATGTCATTTATTTGAGGCAGAGGTTACTTTTTCCTGATCGATTCATATTCAGTTAATTTGACTTATGAGAGTTGACATCATTAGTTTTTCCTGTTACAAAATAGCTAGTACAAAAAGCAGAAAAAAAAAGATAAAAGTGTAACAATGAACTAAAAGAGGCAAAAAAAAAAAAAAAGAAAAAAGGAATAAAGCTGGGAAAGGATGAGGAAATCTGTATGAGGTCACAGACTTGAAATAACCATGAAGACAAAAATTATGCAGATGCTATTTCAAAGAGAGGTAATAACAGGTAAAACACAGTATAACTTACCAAATATTACTATAAATTAATATAAACCAAAAGATAACATATAGAAAAAAAATTAAAAAGTTTGGCAATTGGTAAAACAAGTTCCTCTCAGAAGAATAACAACATATTCAGAAAAAGCAGAGCTTTGGCAGCAAAGCTTATAGAAAAAGAGAACTGATCAAAGCAAGAAATGTTTATGTAATTTGTGTATGAACACTTTGAGAGTTTGTCCACCATACTGTGAATGAAACAAGACCAGTTTGTGAGAACCAGACAAAGATGGAATAAAGACTTTTAAAGAAAACAGTGTACAAAACCCAAGTGTTTAAACCTAAGTGTACAGAAGTATCACATTGAATTGAAAAATTAAATGATTTTTCAATAAAGGAAGAAACAAGTAAATCTTTCAAACTCCGTGCACATTACTGAAACACTGAACATATTTGTCTCTTGCATTAAGATAAAATATAAGTATTTTTTTATAAATAATTACATTAGTTCCAGATCTAAGCTTGTTGAATTGTGAAAACTACTACAGATGTCCTGTAACATTGTGGTAGCTTGACCCTGGCTGGACGCCAGGTGTCTACCAAAGTCACTCTATCACTTTGGGGGTTGCAGTCAGATCATCACATGTTGTCTCTGCTGCTC
>NW_010303357.1:6144-16339 GCF_000700745.2 Antrostomus carolinensis
TCTTTCCCTGCTCCAGTGTGGGGTCCCTCCCACAGGAGACAGTCCTCTGCAAACTTCTCCAACATGAGTCCTTCCCAGTTCTTCATGAACTGCTCCAGTGTAAGTCCTTTTCATGGTGTGCAGTCCTTCAGAAACAGACTGCTCCAGTGTGTCTCTCACAGGATAAGTTCTGGAAAATCTACTCTAGCACAGATTTCTCTCTTTACAGGGCCAAAGGTCCTGCCAGGATTCTGCTCCAGCACACACTTCCCATGGGGTCAAAGCCTCTTTTGCAAGTGTGCTTTGTGTTCATATCATGGGGATGATCAGCTGGCGATGCCCACCCACTTTTCTACAGTTCTGTATGCACTACAGTCTGAGCCAGGCAGTGTGCAGTGCATACATTCTGACTAAGATAAGCCAAGTGAAACAAAAATGCTATTTTTCAAAGTTTTTTAGAACTGGTAAAGATTTAATCAGCTCATATTGATTATACAGCACTGTGTCCTGCCTCCAAATGACTAAGTCTGGTAGATTTTCACTTTATCAATCAAACCAAATAAGTGTAACTTTAAAAGGAAGAGATAGCTTGGTTTTATTTCTATTTTTCTTTATATGGATTTTGTTTTGAAAATACTGTAAAGAATAGTACTTTGGAGATAAGAGAGCAGAAAATTCAGTTAAATCTAGAAGCATCCATTAACAATCAAATTAAAACTAGCATCAGTATAAAGTAACATACCAAAGTGTAATACCAAATGTATCAAGAAATTCTAACAGTTACTGAACATTTAACTTGTGCCTACAGTTTAATTTATTTCACTGGGAAGAGTAACTACTGAACAGGCAGTTAAGTTTGTTAGGATTTATGTCCTACATAGATATATTTATTTACTTTTAACAAATTAGCAGGAATATTTTAGGTATTGCTGAAAGGTTTCTAGGCTACAGTCTCCCGTGACAGAACTGGATTGCAAACTTTAATTATCTGTTCTGAAGTGCTATACTATCAACAAATATAAGAGCTGTGGAAAGTAAATCAGGCAGTTTTCTTAGTTAAGATTATTTTTCCCTACTTCTGGGACTACTGACATATTGTTCCATGTGCAGACAAAATTGAAATTCAGGCAGTAATGCACAAGTGTTTTCATATTTGACTTCTAGGTGTCCCAAATTATTTAACTAATGACAGTAGTTGCTCTGTCAGATGGACTTGAGATATCAAATGAAAGCTATGCTTCTGAAGTCCAGCAGTATTGATATTTTAGATTTACATTTTCATACAGAAAATTATAGTCTGCCCCTGGTCTTCCTCATCCAGTTCCCTCCGTACCGACTTATTTTGAAGGTTAGCCTTGGAATATGAATTTCAGGCTCTTCAGATGAGGTAAAGAAATTCTTGAGAGAACTGTTTTACACATTTCAGAATAATTTACACTGTTCAGAGTATGGGATGTCCAAAGATCTGTTCTGTGGAAAAACTTTCAACTGGAAAAATCTCAAGGAACTGTAAAGACAAAGGAGCTCAATCCTACCCCAGGTTCCTATAGTATCTAATGAAGAAGAAATGCAGTATTTTCCAGAAATCTCCTTCTTGCAGTTGGAGTAATCCCATAACACGCTGATGCATATCAGGTCACATTCAAAGGTCAGTGAAGAGCTGTCTGTTTAATTGCTAATCTGCTCTCATGTTCATATCATGTTCAGTTTACTACCTGTTTCTTTTTCAGCAAGAATATCTTTAAAACAATAAAATTCACCATACAATTAATGTTCTGTAATATTTCCATTGATTATTATTTTTCAAGTATATTTAATGTACTTATCAAAAGGTTATCTAGCAATACATACACCTAATTTTTGTAACAAATACTGTTTCATTTAGTTTTTGTATCAATAAGTTACTAAGCACGTGACTTGGTCTTATTTAAGAATATCTTTCCAAGAAAAGAGGTAAAGTTCCAGCTAACTTTGAAACAAATACCTAGGCAGATATCAAATGTTTATCATGGATTTCATCCCTGTAAAAAGCAATGGAGTGAAGGAATATTCCCAGTAAGGGAATATTTTGTGGAGAGTTTGCAGGATTATAGAAGACAAAGTAGACAGAGGAAAAACCAATGCTGTACACTCCTGTACAGCACTGAATGAAACTGAACAAGAATAGTGAAGGTTGAAATACACATATGCATGAACATGCAGATGATGTGTGGTGAATACTTTAAATAAATTCAGACAAACAAAAGGAAACCAGGTGCTGTTACATTATCCCTGAAGTATTTCTTTGGAGAGTTGCCTTCCTCTGTCCGTGTAGTAAATTCTGAGTGTTTCCCAGTGGTCTTTACATTTCTGGCCTTTTAATGAATTTTACAGTAGAAACCTGCTCAGTATTTTGTAGATACTTGTTGCTTGAAACATGTATTGTTTCATTTGTTTGTCTCACATTTGCTTAATTGGATTTATTTTGGATTAGAACATGACTTAGCTAGACTATGAGTGGAAAAACTATCCATGTAGCAACAGCTGTTCTAGTCAAGGGCCACACACATCTTAATATAACTGCACTGAACATCAAAAAATTTCAAGTATTGAGCACTTTACATGAAATCAGTAAAGGACTCATGCAGTTTAAAAAAATATTCTTTTAGGTTGTTTCGCATGTGACTCACATCAATTCAGCTGTTATTTTTAATTTTTGAAGTCTAGCATTAAAATAAGGATTGAGCCTCAGTTTTTTTAATGCTGTGCTAACATACAAGTTCTCTTCCTTAGAGATTTTTTTTAAACAGAACATTAAAAGAAAATAAATTAACAAAAGTGTTACTATCACTAGGTCTGAAAAGGGGTTAGTGTCTCTATATGGCTGAAATAAAAATTGAGGAATTCTGTCCTCCTAGACCCCGATTGGCCAAGTTTTGACAGTATGAAGCAGCTAGATGCATACCCGTCTTGAGGATCACTCTCTCTTGATGTGTAGAGGTTAGGAGCTCTCTATACCTGGTGCTCTCTGTAGAAGAACAGTTAAACTTACCTGAACTCAACAAATGAAAAATTCAAGCATTCAGTCAGAAACTGAGAAGAGCTCTCTGGACAAAAGGAGAAGTGAATCTGCATCATAAAGGTAGAAGATCTAGCTAGCACTGGGAACAATAGAATGCTCTCAATCTATTGTACCAGAGTGATAATTAAATAGTCTCTGGATCTTGGAATGAGAATACATAGGGGTTATCACATGAACTTAAGATGGAAACACTTTTCCATGTTCAATAAATGTCTAGCTATTTTTTATTAGGAAATCACTCTCAGAAAAAGTAATTTAACCACTATACTTCAGAATGTGTCTTCTACAAATCAAGGACAAATAATTATTCCATACAAATTAATAAAACTATAATTACCATAATTATGTCTAACAGAGTTGGCATTAGCTCTTGGTGGAAGCTATCTTCAAGCCTTCCAGCTGCAACTGTTGTGTCCACCGAGTGACAGAAGGGCCCACTGAAGAGTTCAGCAGAATCATGTGTGAAGGAGTCCATTTGTGTGACGATAAGAAAGACATATTCTTCCTCAGAGACTGAAGTGAAATCTTTTTGGTAGCATTGCATCAGCAGAGGAATTACGGAAATCTAAAAAAAAATTTGCTAGATTAGTGGAAAATTATTTTCTAAGGTTTCATTATGTGTTAGGGAATGAAAAAGTGAGAAGACTATAAAATGTTCTGAAGATATTAAAATACTGGCACATAACTTGCTATTTCTGAGGACTAGTCTGGTGGGGTAGCTTATGAGACAATATTCAGATGAAAAAAAAATTAAAGAATGATATCCCTACCAGGGTGGATGCATTACTGGACCTTTTGGTCACCAACGCAAGCGAGGCAATGTATTGGATTTGCAAGGCCAGGTTTTAGTAGAAGGGGCCATAGAGGTGACTTCTTTGAGAAGCCACCAGAAGCTTTCCCCATGTCCGACACAGCCAATGTGCCCCCCCCACCAGGGGGCGCCGGCCCCAAAGGGGGCCCCGCCTCTGGCCAAGGCCAAGCCAATCAGTAACACCTCTGTGATAACATAATTAAGAAGAGGAAGAAAAAAAAAGTGAGAATATGTGAGAGAAACAACCTTGCAGACAGCAATGTCAATGAATGAGGGGGAGGAGGTGTTCCAGGTACCAGAGCAGAGATTCCCCTGAAACTTGTGGTGAAGACAATGGTAAGGCAGGCTGTCCCCCTGTAGCCCATGGAGGTCCATGGTGGAGCAGATATACACTTGTAGTCCATGGAGGACCCCACACCAGAGCAGGTGGATGTGTGAAGGAGGCTGTGACCCCGTGGGAAGCCTGCACTGGAGCAGGTTGCTGGCAGGACCCATGGCCCCTGTGGAGAGAGAGCAGCCCATGCTGGAGCAGGTTTGCTGGCAGGACTTGTGACTCCATGGGGGACCCGCGCTGGAGCAGTCCCTTCCTGAAGGACTGAACCCCATGGAAAGGGTGTTTGCTGTTTACCATACTCCTTATCTGCCAATATGTGCATTAGACAGTCTTATCAGCAGAAACATCTGATGAGTAGAAGATACAGGATTCTCTGTAGCCAAATTTAGGATCATATGTTCAAATTCAGATCTTGTTCTAGTTGAATTGAAAGAACAACTTTTCCCTGATTCTGTTGTGTGTTGCCTCAAGAAATTAAGCATCATTTTAAGAGTATGATCAAGGAGCCAGTGGGGATGACAGGAACTTGAACAGGTTGTTGATAATTTTGTCATTTTATATTAAAGAAATTAAATGTAAATCACTTACAGTATTAAATTGTTAAATTCTATGTAGCATGCTGGTTTCCTAGGAAGTGATTAATGGCTTAGAGTCTGAAGCAATCTGTTAAACATGCACACTCTTAGACATAAACTCACTCTGCTAGGGGAAGACTAACAATAAAACCTGAGATTTTCCTTTTTCTCTTAACTTGCCTGTATTCTAATAGTTGCTTCTGGAAGTAACTAACAAGAAGATAAATTTGGTATAAATCAAACTAGTTATTTCCACAAAATTATTCCATACCAGTTCTGGAATGACAGGTTACCAAGTATTTAAATACACTTAAACACATGAAGCAAATCAAGTATGCCTGCCTTCATATTCTGGCATTGGTATTCTTTGACATATCAAAGCATTTTTCCACATACCTGTTCCTTCCTACACTTGGGTGGCAGAAGCGCATTTATCACAATACGTTCCTATTCTAAACAGAATTTTCTAGACATTCATTCAATAAAAATTAGTATTTCAGCTATAAATATCTTTAACAGGTGTGCAGCTATGCAATGTATGTATCGCTATGTATGCAAATAATACTTATCTTCATCAATGTGGTGGGCAATGAGGACAATAATTGTTCTAAAATTAAGAGACAAAAAATACATAAGGATTAGAATGAAGGAGATGAAACTAAACAACTAAAATTTTAATTTTAGAAAGGTTAAAAACTTGTCTGAAAGTATCTAAAACTGAGAAGACAATTAATAAGCATACACATACAGAAAATCCACAAATATTATTTTATTTCTTATGTTGTATTTAAGCAGTATTATTTAGTAAACATCTGAAATGCAAGCTTAATAATAATAATAATAATAATAATAATAATAATAATAATAATAATAATAATAATAATAATAACAACATTTTAATTCCATTATTTTATAAAATTTGTCTTGAAACAGTAAAAGTAATTTTACAGAAGAATCTCATCAAACTGAAAAGTAATTATGTAAGAGCTAAATTAGATCATCAACCCTAAAGGAAAGCTGGAGTAGGAGGCAAGGGTGAGACATTCATTACCCTTCATATTCATGCACATATGGGGCTGACATAGCAATAGGATTATGATTGTTCTCAGTTTCAAGACAAAACAATTTCAGAAGGTGCAACACAATTGTTAGGAGCTGAAGATCAAGCAACAATCAGCCATAAATGACTGGAGTCTGGCAACTAATCAATCTTAAATAATGAAGGAATATAATAGAATAGAAGGTAAGGTGCGTATTTTAGGAGGATTAATTTGAGAAGTTAGGCACACTACAGAACTTCAGCATTAAGAGTAATAACAGTAGCTTTATTAGTTTTTACTAACACAAAAATTGCAAAGTTTTACATCGTGTTGGCCCAGCCATTGAAGAAAACACATGCATCTCAGTTACTGCAAATGTTTACTAGTTGTGACAACAGAAAAAAGAAGGAACAAAAACTTCACAGGGGAATCCTGTAAACTCAGGAGGAGTATTAAAACCAGTCTTCAAAATACACCTGATATTGATTATAGGACCAATAAAATAATCATTAAACTATTGATATTGCAACAGCAAAACCTAAGCTTTACTGAGGGACAACACTCATATTTACAGTTTCTAGAGAGGCAGGAGAGGACACCTGTGACTCTTAAGAGTTCTAGTCCAGTTATCCTGGGACTAACTTTTGGAGCCCCTTCTGTTAGAGAAATATACATATGTGTATCACTATGTTCACAGAAATATCCATGCTTGTGCACTGCGAAAGTGGAATACAGAGACTTGCCAGTTTTTTTCTTGGAGTAGAGTTATAGAAATTGTATACAAAATACTTATATTTTATCTTGGAACAAGTTTCAAATATATATTTTGCAGGTTTTTTTAATGTTTACATTAAAAATATTACAAGCAAAGATGGCCATGCAGCAGAGTTCTCTAATACCGAAAGAACATACCCTTCTGCTTAAAACAATGTGACATTGAAAGTCAGTTACATACCAGCTAGGCCTAGTCAAGTTTATAGTCTAAAATAGATAATAGGGAGACTTGATGCATCTAATCTTTGATAAGGGAGTGATGCTAGAATGAACCATTTTTTTTGTGGAGACAGAAGTGTTGTAAACAGGCCAAAAGGCGAACTAAGCATGCACAGAATTAAAATTCAGCTAAAGGGCATAGTGACAAAAGTTTCTATGGTCATCAGATGACCCCGAAGACAACCAGTATGCATGCAAAAACGACATTTAAATGTATTAATGAGTGCTTGGAAATGTGATGAATATGTTAATAATTTCTTGGGAAAAAATAAATATACATGTTTTGATAGTATAAAGCTTTTGTAGAGGGACAAGATGGTATGCACGATAGGTGGAGCAATTCCCCGTGCATCCATCGATGCAATAAAGAATGCTTGCTTTCTAAAACTCCAAAACAAGTCTTAGAGAGTTTCTTCCGACCAGCTTTTTCGGTATCGTCCCCCCTGCAACTTTATTGGCTATACATTTCTCCCAGACTGGAGATCAGTAGCCAAACTGCAAAGAAAAATTGTGCATCTCTTGTTAATCAGTGGAAACATTCAGCAACATTTCAATGAAAGCAAGACACGTAGTTTAAGCTTACTTTTTTTAGAATTTTTTTTTTTTTTCTTTTTAATTGGGCTGTATGGAGCTGGTTTCTGAAGTGCTGAGCACACAGTGGGAAGGTAAAAGAGAAACAGCTTTTCTTTGCTTTTCTGTATTTCATCATTCTAGCCAGTAGTCATTCGTGCATTGCTTTGGGAACCTAGGTCTCCAGCACTAACAAGAAGACAGATACAGACCATGGGAATGGCACATTGCAGTCTGCTAACTCTCAGAGAAGAAGCTAGAAAGACATTCAAGACAAAAAAAAAAAATAAAATAAAATAAAAAAAAATCCCTGGTGTAAGGAGCTTGGACACCAGGGTCAGCTACATCCATAAATTTAGCTTCTGTAGAGGCTTGCTAAAAACTACATACAAAGACAAAAATCATTCAGGGGACAAACTCTCCCTATTTCAAACCTTTGCAGATGGTTGATTCTTTAAGTATATCACTTTTATGATCACCAGCTGAGGCAATGTCACTCACCTTGAAACAGTCAGTCAAGCTTGTTCCACTGAAGGCTGTGATGATGCCCTTTAATGATTTTTCAGCTTAACTCTTTTTTTTTTTTTTTCTTTTCCTTTGCATACACAGGTAGGCTTTGAATTAATTATTAGAGAGACGATTGCTAAGAAAGAATTTCAAATGACTGGGAAGTCAGTAAAGGACCTTTGTTCCCTCTGAGTATTATCTTGTCTATCTTTTTCCATTTTAATTTGATATTAGGTTGAATGTCACACCAAATAACAATTCAGAATTGCTACTGACAAAGCTTACTTCCATTATTTTTCCTTGGACATCTGTTGCAGTGTTGCATGAGGTACTGACAGTGCATCAAATATAATGTTTTATGTTCTCTCTGTCAAAAAAAAAAAGTCACTGGTCTCTATCTTTTAGTCATATGGTTTAGTTTTAGGTAGTCCTGTAAGGAGCAGGGAGCTGAACTCAATGATCCTTATGGGTCCTTTCCAACTTGAGGTAGTCTATGATTTTATGATTCTATGATTTATTTTTTTTTTCCCTTAGCAGTGGTTAAACAGTAAAGAAAATGAATACAGAACTACCCCCCACCCAATATATTACATGATTTTTACTGAAAATTTTGCTTTGTTTTTAATATTTTCATAAGCCTCAGAGATAATTGTTATTACAACATATCATGTTTGGGGTTTTCTTCCTTCTTTTTCTTTTCTTTTTTTTTTTTTCTTTTTGCTTTGGAATGCCAGCACATGTACAATATCCATGTTTATATCTCCCATCCAATTTATTTTCTTTGCTGTTTTATTTACTGCTGTTTTAATGTTTTACTTTGTCACAATGTATTTTTTACAATAACTTTTAAAATTTTGGAAACAGTTACATTGATAGAACCAGAGTGTCAGAGAACCAGAGTGTCAGACAACCAGAGTGTCAGTTTTTTTGTGGTGTTGAACCAGAGTGTCAGAGAACCAGAGTGTCAGAGAACCAGAGTGTCAGTTTTTTGGTGGTGGTTTTTTTGGGTTTTTTTTTGGGGGGGTTTTTTTGTGTGTGTGGGGGGGGGAGGAGGGTGGTCTTTTTTATTTTTACTTCAGGCAGTTACTTTTCTAAAAGTTATTAGATAACATGTCCAAATTACAGAAGAGTGGAAGGAAGGATGGCAGTAAAGGCATGCAGAATGCAGAAAGGACAGAAACTGTGTGTCAGGTAAATTGCAAAAAGACAAATAGCCCCTCCCTGCTTCAAGAAAAGGATGTGGAAGGAAGTAAAAGAAAATAAAAGAAAACCACAACAATCAAAGAATTCTACCGTAAAAACAGATACTTTGGGCAACTACAAGATTTTGGGGAAAGCTTTTTAAATAATGGAAGGGGGAAAGGAGCAAATTCCCATTGAAAAGGGAAATTAACAAACAAATTAAAAAAAAACCCAGCTCTGCTTTTCTTTCCAAGCAGAAAGCTTATTCCAGCATTATCAGGTCTGTGTTGCTTTTAACAGCTCTTTATTTGGCGATTGTTCACAAGCATTCTTGCTGCCCTGTAACATAAACCAAATGACATATGCAACTGAGAATGAAGAACTTAAAAAAAACCATAACAGAATCAGTTGAAATGAAAAGTCTCAGAGTGGAAGTATTTTTACAAAGTAAAAATAATTTTTTTAAGGATCCGCTTTTAATATGCTCACATTATAGGACAACACGGAAAAGTAATTCTTTGATATGACCTGACTATCTTCACCTGACCAAGATTAGCCATCAGCAAGTGTTGAAGACATTTGAATGTTATTAATAAATTATTACTACTTCTCCCACTACTTTCCTAATACCTGCAAGACTTATACATCCATGAGGTAGCTACCAATTCTGGACAGTCCTAGAAAGAAACTCTCTCAGTCATGTGAAGAGATCAATCCAGCACTCAGACAGCAAGAAAGACTTACCACCAGTCATTTCCCATTAGCAGATACTTGTAGTCCTGTTCTGGTTTCTTTTCCAGACTCATCCACTGAACATGTCTAAGCAACCTCAGTCTTATTTCATTTCAAATCAGTAGTAGATGCAGGTCTGAAAGATCGTAAATCAAAGCTAATCGTAGCTCTGCTAATGTGAATGATTAATATGCTTCATTTTTCTCTCTGTACATAAGAGCATGTCTGATCTTTCTGATCTTGCAGACTCCTAAAGTGATCATCAACTCCACTTTAGCACTGACTAAAGGAAGTCTTTCACATCTTCAAAATGCAATGGCATTTTTTCCACTAGTTATAATACATCTTTCATAGCCCAGAAGTGTTGACTGATAGACAGGACAGCTTCTGGTATCTAGTGGGACATACAAA
>NW_010303357.1:16351-26237 GCF_000700745.2 Antrostomus carolinensis
CATTCCTGATCCTTCTCCCCTTGTGACTTCTTCAAAATATCAAAATTTTAGTTTTCTTTCTCGGGACTTTGAGGCGCTAAGTGTCAATATTGTCAACAAACTAACAGTTCCCTATTGCACTTCCCAGCAGAGAGGACTGTGCTAAAGAAAATTAACCAAGAAAGGTAGGTCAAGGAGAAAAAAACAAAACAAAAAAACCACCAACAAAAAAACCCAAAATAAAATAGCTTTTTGTTTTACATTTAATATGTTAAAATGTAATGCAGAGATGGGAGATATATATATATATACATATATAAAAAGAAATATAAAAAATCAGGTTTTACAGTATATTAGCTCTTCCAGCTCCTACTTTATGGATATTAGAGTTCCTTCTTTGCTTCTCATATTGACAGTAGTTACTGGGAGGTAACTGCTTAATTAGTTATTGGCCTGATCATTTTGCTAGTGAGCCAGACACAATGGTTTGGTGAAGCACCTGGTGCTTGTTGCCAGGCTCTCCTGAGGCTTCTCAAATGCAGCGGCTCTCTAAGCTGCTCCCAGCTGCAGCAGCAATCTTCACTGTGATAACCATTGTTTCACAGCATCTGTGAGATTTGTGCAGGGGGACTTTTAGTAAGCCCAAACATATTCTAGATGGAAGGATTCCAAATGTCATGCCTGTCCACCTAGGAGTTCATTCACATAACAGCTTTTGCTGCAGGCTTATGTCCTGAGGGCTGTTATGCCATGAAACTGCCAGCATAAGGGGAAGATTAAGACCTTTCACAAGCCAAACATTTAATCATCTTGGAAGACTGGTCCTGTGAGCTGGTAGCCCCAGACATTTTAACTTGCGCACCATAGAATTCTTTTTTTTTAAAAAACAAAACAAAACAACCCACCCTAAAACAATCAACAAGCAAACAAACAACAACAACAAAAACAAACCAAAAAAAGTTCTGTAGGACTTGAAGCATAGTTTTATAAGAAAAACTCTAATTGGCCCATTGGTCCAGTGGGGGTAACAAGAAGTTCGTGAAAGTCAATGAGGGTTTCCATGTTTTTTGAAAGAATAATTTCACTGAAGAAAGTAATGCACCCAACAATGTTACTTTCTGTCACAGTGACATGCAACATCCTGATTTTCTTTGGGAGGTATGGAAGATAAATGGAAATAGCCTCTCATTACCTATATTAATTTTTAGAGTTTGCAGCAGTAAGTGTGGTTGCAAAAGTAGGAAAAACGGCCTAAGAGTATGTATGTGTAAATTATTAGATGAAACATTTGAATGTACCTTAGTGGGAATATGGGAGTTATATATTCATCTCCAAGATGTGGAATCTTGGAAATACAAAATCCCCATCCCAATTTTTGGATGCCTTTGAATGCATTCTAATATACTACAAATTCCACTATCACAATTATAAGTTGATAATCACTGTATTTGTACTGTCTGGTTCACTCATCATCCTAGACATTCTACCTGTAAATGCTAAGGATATTTATTATTATTTTGGGGGGTCTTTTCTCTTTCTTCAATTTGTGGTAATTATACTTGTGAGAATACACTCTTTGCAAGAGGAAGTTGTAGTACAATAGTCCTATTACTTGCTGAAAGAAAACGTGGTTATATGTCAACAAACTCTGTTAATGGAATCAGAAAGCAAGTTTTATTTCTTAGTACTTTTTTTGTGCTTACACTAAGTACTCAAATGATTAAACTATCTTTTTATAAGTGAAAATGAATTCTCTTTGTGCCATTGTAAAGACAGTGACACTAATATAAAAAAGTGAAAGAGTAGTTTACGTTTGTTGACTACTAATTCAGCAGTAGCTTCTGGAAATTCTTGTCATTTGTTGCTGTTAAAGAATTTATAACCTGGAGAAGCTGGGGATAATGGGTTTTAAGCCTTACAAACTCCCCAGACCACTGGATTAAAGAATCTTCTGTATTCTGTGTAGTACCTGAAGCACACTTTAATGGTTCTGCTGAAAGGATATCAATCATACAGGAACTGTTTCACAAAGTTACAGTGAGGAACTCCAAGACAGTTAAATGTTTGCATTTTCTGTAATGTAATACAATTTTAAAGCTACATCTAGGAGGTCTAACAATCATAATCTTTGCAGTAAAAATTATGCAATCTATATTTTGCTTTGTTTTTAATTTCTGTAACTTTGGACTCATAGGTTTTGTGAGATTCTTCTGGTTTTTTAGATGTTTTTATTTCATCATTTATTTATTTTTCCAATGTTTTTCTGGCTATAGGTAGGAATTGGAAAGCAGATATGATTTTCTTGTAATTTATGGATGTGATGTTTTGTTGATTTTCTTGCCCCAAACATGTCCATTTATGCTCGTTGTTAGTGTATGCTTTCAGTCTGGAAATTTGTCTGCTTTTGATTACCTATGAGAAAATCTGCATATTTTCATAGGTAATATAATTAAGTATTTTTTTTTTAAGGAACTACTATGATTGGGAAAGTGAGTATTTATTACATATCATTACTAGTTATAAAAAACCGACAGTGGATAAAGGTCTAGGAAATTTTAATCTGTCAGTTGAATACACTTACAATTAAACAAAGGAGTGCTATTTACTTCTTCAGTCCTTCCAGAAGCCTTTTCTAGAGGTAAATTCAATGTCTACTCAATTCAAAATTCCCTTATTAGTGATCGTGAACTGATATTATAATCTTGACAGTGAGACTACATCGACTATAGTCTATGAGGGAAAGAAATTAACTATAAAACTTCATAGCTACATATTTTAGGAAAAAAACAACAACAAAAAAAACAAAACTTGGAAGTTGCTTTATTTTCTTCTGAAGGCTTTGCATAATATATTTAAATAACATGAACAGATATAATCAGTTTTATAATCAGATACAATCACTAACAAAGCATTTTAGGCAGGTTAACCTTCTAATTTATTCTATAGTCCTGAGAAGATTTGTCCTTTGAATTCTGAATTCTGCAGAGCTTTAAAACATACTATGGTCTGCTACCAGTTCTGTCCTCTCTGACTCACATTTCAAAAAATAAATGCAACAGCTAGTGTAATTCTAAAAATTATTATGCTGTCAAAGAAACTATAATTCATAGGGATATTACACCAAACCTTCTGTTGCTTTTAAGTCCATGAAGTAAATGAAATAGAGCTATGTTCTTTCATGCTACATAAAAGCACAGGAAATATTATATGCGTCACCAATAATGATTGAGTCTTGTGCTTCTTAAAGATACTTTACATGATCTATATTGCAGTGACAAGACCGTGTTGTTAAAATGAGAAGACTGTCCATTTTAATAATTTGCTAATGTTTTTCTATGGCTTTAGGTGCTTAGAAGCTACTTGGTCCTTTTAGTCCAGATGGACCACCTCGAAGACATTAAAAAGTTTAGCTAAACATTTTTGCAGGAGGAATGTAAAAACCGCCAGTAGCACAAAGAATCCACATTCACACTGGATCTCTTCTTCCTATAGGTTTTCTTGGTTTGAATGGGGGTTTGTTTTTATCTTTTTCCCTCTAATTAAGATTTCTTTAGCTTGTTTCTCTGTTACAGTAAACTTGGGATTTAGAATATAAATCTGAGATTGAGATAGCAGTAATGTTCAAAATAGGCAGAAATTTATTTAATACAATTTTTGTGTTGATTTGTAATCTGCATTTTTCTTCATTTATACAACTCAATAAAATATTGGTATTCATTACATGAAAATTTTTAAATAATTTTATATTAATTCAGTTATACATACTCAAAATTATTATTTTCTGGTTTAATATTTTGAAAGTGCATTTTATTTTTCTAAGATATAAAATGTCTTCATCATCTTAACTATTTTAGCTGTAACATTTCTGTTTGTCGCTTATATTTTTTTCCTTTTTCTTTTTTTTTTGCTTGTGGTGACTATAGTGAAAAAAACAAAAACCAAAAAAAACCCTGACTTGTTTTCTTCCTGAGGCTTCAACACCATTATGTCAGGAAGTGAAAAAATAACTGCAGCAGAGATTTGTCATGTCCTTCCATTTTAAGCCCAAGACAAGTTTCTATTATCTTGTGACACAGGAACAGATTTTGGGATAAAAAACCATCCTTCCTAATAACATCTTTTTTTTTTTTTTTTTTTTTACTTTCTAAATGTATTTTTATGGACATTTACTTTAGATTTTTTTATTATTTATTTTTTTAAATTTTAAAACACTATTTATAATATTTATAATTACTTACTTTTACAATTACCAGTATTTAAAATATAACCTTGAAAACAATTAACTTAATTGATTTCAATTGCAGCAGAGAATTGTGCTTACTGAATGCTGGGTAAATGTCATGATCATTTTTAGGCAAGATGCTCACTTCCATTCCTGCCTACTTGTATGCCTAAAATGGTATCTTTACTTATCAAAGCTGTAATAGCTTTGGACATTTAGAGTACAGGAAGAAGTCTTGGCCATTTCTTGGTTCTGTGTTAGAATAAGACTTGAGTTCAACAAACACTTTCTGTTCCCTGATTTGCATGCAAAGGAAATCTAGGCACCCATTTTGGAGGTTGGCATGTGCATGCAGTGCCCCAACATGTACTTTTTGTATACTGCAGTCACTGACATCTATTAAGTGAAATGTTACAATCTAAAACCTAGTCATAGGGGAATTCTTTTAATAGTAAATTTGTAGAAGTAATGCACAGGTAAAAAGAAAGAATCCACCTCCAAATAGAAACCCCACATTAACACTTAAAGCTGAGTTTCTGTATTTAGTTAATACTGTAAAATTAACAAAAATTCTACAAACAAAAAAAAATATTAAGACTGCTTTTCTGCTTATGTTAAGCACAATAATTTTGTATTTGCTTCCCTTATCTGACAAGTGGAAATAAGGAGTAAACTATTCTATATCTGACTGAGAAACAGGTACATTGGAAAGGCCTAGATTTGAGTTTATTCAGTTCATAGCTATACTCATATTTTCACCATAATTAGCAATCTAATTAAGGGTCTGAAGCTGCAAACACTTATGCATATGAAAAACGCTATTTCAGTTAATACCTCAAGCCAAATTGCTTCCTTATCTGTTGTGAAATTTCTATCTGATATTCAGTTGCTTTTGTTTTTCTGTGTATAATTTCGTCACTTCAGTAGACTTCTGCAAGCTTGTAAAGTTGATCTTGGTGTAAAGTACTGTATTAGAGACTGTAACGTACTTTTAATCTCCAAAACATTGCTTTAAAAGACTCTTCATATTTTATTTTATATGATCAAAACCAGACATCTTATACCACACTACAGTGATATTAAATATAGCCTACTACCCTCTGTGAGGAACTGCACTATGGACTTGTCTCAAAGATTGTTTGCAAGGACAGTCGGATTCTACTACCCCCTTATCAGCAATTACCGTAAGAGATAGCATTGACCTGCCAGGCTACTTAGCTGTTTCACCTTTTGCCAGGTTAAAAAAGAATCATGTCTCCTGCAATCCTTCTCATCTCAACTTTTTTTTTTTTTTTTTTTAATGATCCACCAGTATTACCTCTAACCATATAGTCATTGACAGTCTTCAGTGAAAGCACTTGCTAAGGACTTCTTGAAAGTCTAAATATAATGTTTGCTGTTTTTCCCTTAGTCCAGGACTATGATGATCTATTCAGAGACTTCAGGTGGACCAGAAATGTAATTTACCTTTTTGTTTTGCTCCCTATATTCATTCTACTATTTTATGTAAATCTTTTATTATTGCTTCAACCAACTTCCTAAATACTGGGTCAAGGCTCATTGTTTTGCTGTCCCCTGAATCATCCCAAATACCTTGGCATCAAGATATCCACACTGTTTGAACCTGCAGTTTCTGTCTGTGTTGTTGTAGCCATGTGACTGATTGTATGCCTCTATTAGTAACTAAGCTATTTCATTTTAAGTCCTTTTGAAGAACTCTCATGAGAGAACCATCTGCTTCTATGAATGTTTGTTCTTTAATATATCGCTTTAGAATCCATCTGACTGTTCATTATCTGGCAACTCATCTTCATTACCTGAAAAAAGCAGTTCCAAAGCACATATCTCCTCAACTTCCTGATGCAGAAAGTTGACACAAATCAATCATTTAACACTTTTGCAAGATGCTTCTCCTTAATTTGCCCCTTTTGTTGATCCTCTTTGTTAATCCAAGGGATTCAGATATATTTTTTTTCATAAACTGATACAGTCAAACTGTGCTTTTTTTATTTTTTTATAATAATATTAATTTTCCTTTTGGGTTCTCTTCATTCCTACTTTATATTCCAATCTTTAAAGATTTTTATTAATATCAATTTTGAGTCAATGTGCATAACCAAACACTCAGATGGGTATATTTATCCCATTGAGTAGCTTTGATAGAGTATCTCTCCAAAGCAATTACAAATCTTTACGTGTTACATAGTAGTATGGTGACAGATATTTTTTAATAAACAGAAAAAGGAATAATTTTACTTCTTCATCCTTTGGCCTCCAGGTACAACATCACAAACAACAAAATTGAACTAACACACACTAAAGCTTTCTTTTTACATCCATAACCGCATAGTAGAAAATCAAGCTTGCCACACATGTGTTATTTCTCAATTAAAATAAATACTCTTTTTGTTAATATATATCTAATAAAAAGTTACACCTTTAACTAAAGTCCCCGCTCCATTATGCATTTTCATTCTATGAGGCACAAATAAATCGGTGTCAGGCTTCCAACTGAAGAGAAAAAGTGTCACATATAGTGAATTCCATCACCTCAAAATCCCAGAGTCTTTAGCATGCTGTATTATTTTAGCAGGTGTCCCCCACAAAAATATAAAAAGAGCATATATGAGCTTTTTTTTTAGTTTAGATTGTTTGTACTTGGCAGAAAGAACAGGATGTTGGAAATGATTTCTGCCTTCATAGATTCTTTTTAATGGTTTGAGCAATTTCAGTTGATTCTTATGACTTGTATGTTTGTATGCTTATTCTGGACTTTCCACTCTACATTATGTCTTCTATTTTATTCCAGCTACCTATTTGTGTCTCTTAGGTTTTCTCTCTCTGCCACTTCTTTCATGTTCAGTTTTTTATTTGTCAAATTGTTTATATCAGGAACAAGAAGACATAGTCCTAATTATATGGAACACTTTTTGAATGTTGTAAGAGACATACATTGTGACTTTTTTCCCCATTACTAATGGTACATATTTTTAAAAACAGAACAAGTGCAATATTTCATTTGGTTTGCTTGGTTGTTTTTGTTTTTTTTTTTCTCTTCTTTGCCCTCCACAATGGTCAGCTGTTTAGCTGTCAATCTTGGGTGATAAATCATTCAGAAGTTTTCCAGTCACTAGGGAGAGTCTTTCAGGTTAACTGTAACCTCCAAAGAGGTCGTTTTGAATAAAAAATAAAGAAAGTCAGTGCAAGCAATTTTTCCTATAAAAACTGCTAGCTTTTGTAAACAGTCTTCTCTGCATTACTACTATGAAACACTTGAGATACAGAAACCATTTAGCTAAACACTGTGGAACTGCATAGCTATTTGAAAGAGAAAATGATTAGCATAGGGCTTGCAAGATATAAAGGCAGTTAGTGGATGATTAAGTCACAGAAGAAAGCTGTAAGAGAGAGGAGCGGAAACTATGTGGAGGCTTGAAGGAGTCACCCTCACCACTCTACAGTGACTGAGATAAGTGCTTTCTATGTTCTGAATCTTGATATTGAATCTTAACTGTGCTACACAATGAACTATTAGAATAGTAAGTTTTCTCACTTATCTAAATAAGTTTTTGGTCACTCAGATTTGCTGAGTTTTGAAAAACCTGATCTAAGGCAGCCTTGACTTGAATGGGAAGGATGTTGTATTCTCTGACCTTCAGAGATTGGTTCCAAATTCAGTTATTTTATGGCTTTATATCACATTCCCAAGCCTTTTCAAGTGCAATACAAAATTTTAAAATATTTATAAGATCTAAAAATATTAACTTTTCTTGAATTTTTAATTACTGATAACCTCTAGTGTTTTTCTTTTCCTTTCTTTTCTTTTCTTTTCTTTTCTTTTCTTTTCTTTTCTTTTCTTTTTTTTTGTGTGATCGGCTTAAAAAGCAAAGCAAAATCAGTACTTTATATCTCTTCAGGTGAAAATGACAGAAACATGGAACTGTGTTGGAGATAAGTATATTTTTTGTGTTAAAGGAGACTATACACGGACTTCACATATTCAGGATTCAGATGCTCAACTACAAGTGCCCAGTGCATTTGAGATGCCTTAGGGAACAGAGTAACAGTCAGGTTTATCTGAGAAATCCACCCAGAGCAGGGGGAAATAAAAAGTCTTACATGAGATATGTATGCTTTTGGAAGCAAAAAAATCATTTCCTAAAACATCTCAAATGCCAGCAGACATCTGTGTTTAGGCAACTCTATTTTGTCAATGTTATATAAAAAATATTAATGACCAAGTTTTTACCCGTTGGTTAAGAAATCACGCAGAAAATACACACATATCTGGCTAAGAAAGCCAGAGAGTGTCTTATCTAGTTAGGCCACAAATTATTTCCTACAGAAGATATCTACTTCTGGCGGCAACCAACTAATAGGTGCATGAGAATTCAACAAAAAGTAAAGCAAGTAGAATAGATACAAGATCACTCAGTCTTGAACAGTCTTAGTTTAATTTCACTTTTGCCCATTGGAAAATATTACATTCATATTCATTCAAAGCTAAATATCATTATTTGATGTTGGATCAACCTTATTGCTCTCTTAATAGCTGGTGAGTTTTGCATCACTTAGTCCCTAGGCCTGAATCACAAACAAGACTATAAAGCATTTGTTAAAAACTAGTAAATAAACATAAGCAGAAATATTAAGATACAATATTTTGCAGTATGATCATGAAAACCTTAGAAAGGAAAGACATGCTTGATGAGTGCTTCAAGTCCATTCATGAACAGATGATGAATACATCACTTCTCAGTAATTGCCATGGTTTTATACTTGTGCTTTAAACGAGATTGACCTTGTGATCAAATCAGTTAATTTTTCAATGTGATACTCTTCCTTTCAGATGCACTTTTGGTCAATTTGATGCAAAGGCAATCCCAGCTTGGTTTTTATTCCTTACTATATCATATATATATATATATAGGTGTGTGTGTGTTTGTATATATACACACATGTATATGTGTGTATGGAATAGGATAGTCCAACTCTAAATAGTAATTAGATGCCTAACTTCTTTTGAAATAGGATAATAGAGCAGATTTAAACTGATATAACATTTTATTTCCCATTTCCACATAATAGATTTACTCTCTAAAAGCTGTAAAGATGATGTAATGTATTCAGTATAGGATTAATATTTTGGGAGGGGAATAATTAAGATATTGCCTGTTGTTCTATGCTTCCTTGGGCAACCTGTTACAGTGTTTGACCACCCTCACAGGAAAGAATTTCTTCCCAATATCTAATATAAACCTACCCTCTTCCAGTTTAAAGCCATTTCCCCTTGTTCTATCACTATCTACCCTTGTAAAGAGTCCCTCCCCAGCTTTCTTGTAGGCCTCCTTCAGGTACTAGAAGGCAGCTATAAGATCCCCCGGAACCCTTCTCTTTTCCAGGCTGAACAGCCCCAACTCTCTCAGCCTGTCCTCATAGGAGAGGTGCTTTACCCCTTGGATCATCCTCGTGGCCCTCCTCTGAACTTCTTCTAACAGGTCCATGTCTTTCTTGTGTTGGGGGCTCCAGAACTGGAAGCAGTACTCCAGGTGGGGCATTACAAGAGCGGAGTAGAGGGGGAGAATCACCTCCCTCGACCTGCTGGACACGCTTCTCTTGATGCAGCCCAGGATACAGTTGGCCTTCTGGGCTGCAAGCGCACATTGCTGGCTCATGTTCAGCTTC
>NW_010303357.1:26368-26812 GCF_000700745.2 Antrostomus carolinensis
ACCTCTGAAGCCTTTCAAGGTCCCTCTGGATGGCATCCCGTCCCTCCAACATGTAAACTGCATTGCACAGCTTGGTGTTGTCAGCAAACTTTCTGAGGCTGCACTCAATCTCATTGTCCATGTCTCCCACAAAGATGTTGAACAGCACTGGCTCCAATACTGGTTTCCACTCAGACTTTGAGCTGTTGACCACAACTCATTGAAAAAAAACGTCCATCCAGTTCCTTCTGGCACCAAGTGGTCCATCCATCAAATCCACATGTTTCCAATGTAGAGACAAAGATGTTATGTGGGACAGTGTCAAATGCCTCACACAAGTCCAGGTAGATGACATCAGTTGCTTTAGCCTTATCTACAAATGTTGTGACCCCATCATAAAAGGCCACCAGTTTTGTCAGGCATGAATTGCCCTCGGTGAAGCCATGCTGGTTGTCATCAATCACC
>NW_010303358.1:0-473 GCF_000700745.2 Antrostomus carolinensis
CCTGACCGCATTCCTGTATTCCTCCCAGGTGGCCATTCTTCCACATTTCATAGACTTTCGTCTTCCCTTTGAGATTTCCCATTAGCTCCTTGCTCATCCATGCAGGTTTCCTGCCACTCTTGCCTGATTTCTTTCTCTTAGGGATACACCGGTCTTGGAGGAGGTGGTACTTGAATGTTAACCAACTCTCTTGGGCCCCCTTACCTTCCAACATTCTAGTCCATGGGATATCCCCAAGTACGTCCTTGAAGAGGTCAAAGTTGGCTCTCCTAAAGTCCAGGGTTGCAACCCTACTTATTGGCTTATAAGTCCCACATGAGATTCTGAACTCTACCATCTCATGGTCACTGCAACCCAGGTCGCCCCCAACCTTCACATCCCCAACTAGCCCTTCCTTGTTAGTAAGAACAAGGTTCAGAAACACACTTCTCCTCGTCAGCTTTTCCACCACCTGCATGAGGAAGTTATCATCT
>NW_010303358.1:1398-1818 GCF_000700745.2 Antrostomus carolinensis
CAACCAGTTTGCTGCCAAAGATTGCCCTGCCTCTTCTAGACAGGTGGATCCCATCCCTCCCTAATAGATTACAATCTGTATACAAAGTCCCATTAATATAAAAAACCCAAACCCTCTCGTTAATACCAACCGCATAGCCAGAAGTTTACGTGCATTATGCATTTATTTCTGGTCTCCCACTTTCCTCCAACAGGCAGAATAGAGCAGAAGATAACTTGGGCATTGATTTTTTTCACTTGCCTACCAAGGGCTTTATAATCTTCCTTGATTCTGTCCATATTGTGCCTTGTAACATCATTGGCGCCCACATGAGAGATCAACAGAAGATAGTGTTCTGTTTCTTTGACAAGTTGTGGCACCCTTACAGGAACATCCCGGATCTTGGCTCCGAGGAGGCAGCAGACCTCTTTTGAGACTCCC
>NW_010303359.1:0-25140 GCF_000700745.2 Antrostomus carolinensis
GACAAAGTGCCAGGAACTGTTAATCTCCTCGCATAGTCGAACTCTCCGAAGAGAGCCGAACGTCAGTTAACACCTTATTAAGTGAGAACATAACCATAGCTCATAACTCTGAGCTTTCCAAATTCTTCACTCGCATAACAGCGCACATCGGTGCAGCACGTTAGGCCCTGCTGCTCCCACACCTGGGGAGACCGCAGCACTCACTCCCCCTGTCTTCTCAGCCACAAATCAAGCAGCATTTTTAATCCCTGGAGTTCCTCACTGGTGATCCTTCAGACACCAAATCACAGTGGTTTTCAGTCCATCGTTTGAGGTACAGAAGGCATTAAGAAGTTTGAAAACAGTGACCAAAACAAGATCTTATAAAATCTCCAGCACTAATAAACATACGTGATATATCTAATGGGCTTCACACTTCTGGTTTTATGGATCCATAAGTCACAAAAAAAAAAATCCAAACTGCTGTCAGTTACTGATGCCACCAGTATCAGTGGCACCATGCATCCCCGTCACAGAGCTGTCCCACAGCACCTTGCCACAGTTCAAGGTTGTTTCCAAGGATGGCCAAGACCATTAGAGCCACCTTCCTGAGCCCTGCTAGTTGAGCTCACCAAGATGCTGATGCAAAAGTGGTACAAACAGAATTTGTGGACTCACAGGATGAGAGCATATAGCTTAGATATGAGAATATTCAACATACTCCTAATCATCACCAATGTCTCTCTTCCTCAAAGTAGTTTAGGTGGGGAGGAACCCAGCCTATGCCACCTTGTGCCATTTGCCATTGCTCAGGCACCCCACGGCATGGGGTCAAGCCCAGTATTTCCACATCCATCAGTCCATCATCCCACCAAGTCCAGTATCTGCTGCCCAAGGAGACCCTGCACAACACACACAGCAGCTCTGCAAAGCCAGAAGGCAATAACTCTTCCCTAACACCCGCAGCTGCTCATAGTCATCTGCAAGCATGAGCCTTGATCCACCAAAACTCAGCAATCAGAAAATTAATCTGAACTGTCCCAGGAACAGCTCCAGGGCAGGAGTCAGGCTGATGGGTTTCTCTGACCCTCCTTAGGCAATTTTTTTCCCTTTAAGTCTTCTTCAGGCACAAATCCAAGGCTGTAAAATCAATCTGCCCTAAATCACATGCCGAGGGGGAAGATGGTAGAGGTTGGCTATGGCAAGCCTGCATGGCTTCTCCATCCACCAGAGCTCCTGAAAAGGCCAGAGTCTCCCACAGACCACATCAATATCATCCTCAGCTGAAACCAGATTTCTCTGGCTCTACCAACAGCCCATCTCACGTTTTTCTCTTCAAAGCCTCAGAGTTATTCTTGAGGAAGCTGGATCCATGCAGAAAACACATACCTGGAACTTGGTCCCCATCCTTGCTGTGACGGTGGCAAGTTGCTGCACAATCTTACCATCAGGTGTTACTTTCATCCTGCCAAGTCTCAAAGCTCAACCTTTCATACAGATGACATTTGGTGCCAGTTGAAAGCATCATGTTTTCCTCCTTCCATGAGGGCAGAAAACATTCAGCAACCATAATACAGAAGTCAGGATTTTCTGGTGAGGTTCTCGAATCCAAAGCATCCCAAACATTACCTGCCCCCCTCTCCCACAAGAGCAGAGCTTTCAACACACTGAAAACATCAGCTGCTTTACATTACCAACACATAGGATAGCCTTGAGGACCTCAAGGTCTTTAAGTAGGATGATGTTTTACACCTGTACACCCCAGCAGTGCAGAGGGTATCTAAAGGGAAGCTCACACTTCTCTACTTTGTGCCTTCTTAAGAGTAGTCTGATGCAGAAAAGCCATTGGCAATGCACTGAGGCAGGGATGGAAGTCCCTACAGCAGCCACGAGCACCCACCCCACCACTTCGGGGCTTTGCATCATGGCAGCCCCATCACCCACCTCTGAGAAAAGGCTCCTTAGACAGCAGCTGATGGCATCGCCCAACACCCAAGGAGGCTCTCAGGCTACCTCCTCACTATTCGAGGTATCTAGGTGCCCTTTGCTCTATGCAGATTCAGTCCCTTCGGCAGCCAGAGCCCTGGTTAGGACACAGCAGTGGGAGGCAGCAGTGAGAACTGCCAGGGCAACACCCAAGGGGTTGTTTTAAAGAGGACACATTGGATTTTTCTTTTTTTCAATTATGAAAAACTTTCATTTGCAATCAAACATGAGGTCTTTATTTAAACTAAATCCATGTTTTGTAATCTTTGTAATCTCAATAGTTACCTGGAGAATAATACCAACATTAAGTAATCTCAAGCTAACAGCCTTGAAGAACACAACTGGGCACAGAAAATAGATGAGGCGGCTCACATGTATCTGTGGAAAATCAGAAATACCACTTAGCTGTATGCTGTTATGAATATACATGTGTGTATGGGTACATATATACAATATTAAGAGCTCTGCATCCACACCCATTGCTTCACTGCTGAAGGCTGCTATTGGATCTGATTCCCAACACAAACCCAGATGGCAACAGCCACTGCCCACTGGAAAACAAACTCCTTTATTTTAAGCTGTTTATTTTCCATACGGCATACTCAGGGTGTGAAGGTGGACACTGTGTGTTCCCAAGAGCTCGATGTTAATGACATTTTACTAATCATGACATGGGCCAGGTAGGGTCTCCCCAGGATCTCCCAGGGTTACTGCCTTTCACTCATCCATGCAAATGCCTGAATTGAGACTATGTCCTACGGTGCCTCAGTGACTTACTGGATTAGCAACTGCTCTTCAGCAGCTCAAATCAAAGTCTGAGCAGCATGACCTTTCACTTGTAGGGCTGTAAAAGGTGCCCCTTTCAATGAAGGTGCCCCCAGTAAAATGAGTTTCCCTGGCCCTGCTCCAGTGGTCCACATTACCCAATGAGAAGACATTTCACAGAGCATGAAGCCCATTCAATGGGGCCAAGGACTTAGCAGCATACTTGAGTGGGAAACCTTCCCACCCACTGGATGCCCCTTTGCAACATGAATTAGAACATGGCAGCAAAGGCCGGCACAAGATCTGTCCCTGCTACACCTGGTATGCCATGCCACCAGGGCCTTTTCTCCTTTAGATCTGAGATTTAAAGGAGAAATAAAAAAGGTTGACCTTTTATAAAGACCAAGTTCAGCTCTACATCTCAGCCCTGCCGCTGGTGAGCGAACCTGTGCACCATTTGCTCCTGTCATCTCCTACAGCTCCAGCCTTGGGTCATTTCAATAAGCAGTTCTTACTGAAAATCAACTTGAAGAGGATTAAAACCTCAGTAAAAGGAAAGACGACTTGTAGAAAGGCTGTGGTGCATATTCTGTCTTTATCCAGTTTACACACAAAAAGGCAATTTCATCCAAGGGTAAGAAGGGATTCTAGAAACACTTCTGCCATATAGCCTGGACAGGCAGGGCAGGAGGGGATGCTTTGCAGTTACTGCCATTTGACAGAAAACCACTTCAAAACAACCCCAAAAATGTATCCCCTGAGACAGAGCCCTGCAAGCAACTGCACAGAAAAGGTGCTCAGATGGGGGCAGGTGAGAGCAGAGATGGACAGCTTTGTTCGCTTTCCATAGCTCTCTTCAGCCCCTAACCCTGCTAAAGCACCCTTAGATGCTTCCCCCACATCAGCATGGTTTAAGAGCTCTGTACCCCTGTGTCAGCACGGTTTGAAGAACACACAATGGTGGGTCCCCAGCACCTTGTTTCACCACGAGTCATCACACAGCAGCTGCAAGGCTGGAAAGCTGCTGGGTGCTGGTGCTCAGCCCCTGAAGCTCCCCGATTTCACTGCATACCAAAAGGTGTAGGGCAGGGTCACTTATCAGTTAACTCCAGATGGAATTTAGGTTTTAGCATGCTGAAGTTTCTCCCTGGACATAAACAAACTATGCATGGAAGAACAAAAGCAACCCAAACCATTCGTCATCAGCTTTTATACTGGGACTTCACCAAGCCCCAAGACAGATGAAGAGCTAGGGAGATCAGCACTGCCCCAATGTGTGTCTGCCATCACTCCGGTGGTTGCCTGGACTTTGAAAACGCACAGAGGCACAGAAAATGAATCAAAACACCAAACAAAAGCATAAATACAGAGAAAGCAGAAATGCTGAATTCCCACACCAAGCATTTGAAACACTAAATCAGAACATGCGTAACAGAGCTGTCCTTCACCGCACTAAAAAAAGAAACCAAAATAGTGCTTTTGCTACTGGGTGCCTTATGCTCACCAAGTTTCTAGCTTGTGACCATTGAGTTGTGCTTTATAAGCCCCACAAATCAGATGCCAACCTGGAACACATGAACTGCACCAAGCCATGCCAGCCAGTGGGGACAGCACCAGGAATTAGTGACGTTAATCCTACATGAGGTGACACAGGACCTGGGTGGATGAGGGTCTTAGTCCTAAGAGACCTGAAGACTGGCACTATTGAGACACAGGTGTGGCATAGTCTCATCTTTTTAGCAAGGAGTATTTGCTATTTAATAGCTGCTGGAAGCCCAGCTGGACAGATGTGAAGGTCCCTGGAGCCCAAATAAAGACAATATACCCATAATTCACCATTAAGGAGAGAACAGGTGTGAGGAATGATCTGAAGACCCTTAATGGTGAGCGAGAGCTCACCCAGATGAATGGCCCAGCTCTGCTGGAGTGTTCCCTGCCATGACCAGGGGTGGCCTCTTTTGGGCACCAGGAACTCCTGCCCTGGAGAATGAAGACTGAAAAAGCACATAACACATGCCAAATATAAACAAACAAAGTAACAGAATAATGGAACAATATACAATAAGAAATACAAATAATAGGATATCGAGCATGGCAGCTTTCAATCTGTAGCACAGAGGGACAAACTGGGACAGCCTTCTACAGACTAGAAGGGGAAGAAGCTGGGGCAGAACACAGCACCAAGTCCTGGGAGAACCGAAATGGCCAGGAAATCCCAAAAGCTGCCACCAGCCAACCCAGCACTGCAGACAGGTCGTCCCAGCTCCAGAGAGAACAGGAGTGCTCCCAAGAGCTCCTGCAGCCAGCAGCCCTTCCTGGACTTCTTGGGAACAGAGGCAAGAGCTGTGTCTCTTCCAGCTCTAGACCACACACATCTCATGGCACCACAGCAAAGGGATGACTGCTACAACCCTTACTCTGATGTGTATTGTTACGTCTTAAGAAAAAAAAACAAACAAACAAAGCTAACAATGCCTCTTACTCAGCAGCCAGGGTTTCAGGGTTTGCAAAGGTTTTTCTCCACTGAAACACCTCCTGGATTTCAATGGGATTTGGGAACTGAAACCTTGGATTCCTCCAAAAGCTCCAGCATAAATCTCACTGCTTTATCAGTAGAGGAATGAGGAAGATGAAAGCACTGAAAATCATGGGCATCTCAAGCAAAAGCAGAGCCAAATGGACTAGTTCAATACATCATTTCCCTGGCAGCCCACCTCTGGTGCCCAGGGCCGCTCAGCCAGTGCATGCTCTCACCCCATGTCCCTCAGCCAGGCCACCCCTGCTCTGGTGTCCTGTCTGTCGTGCACAGGAAGGATGTCCACAGGCTTTCCTTGGTCCCACCACCCAGGAGCATCACAGCTTCCCTCTAAAAGCATATAGCAGCTGCTTGAGCACTTCTGAAGGGAGGCAAGAAGAGACAAACCTCTGCAGATAACCCTACACAAACCAGTGGGAAACTCTCCAGCCTTTGCACTGCATTAAATCCTAGGGCTTGGCTTCTTGGATTTATATTCCTCCATGGTTTCATTTTTCCAAAAAAAAAAAAAAAGTCACAAGCTGTTAAGCTTCAAAACTTAGTATTTCCTTAACTTGGAGATTTTCAGCTTGACAGCTCTTAAACATAAACCTCTTTGACTGAAGTCTCCTGAACTAAGCTGTCTCCAGCAAGTCACCATCTCAGCCCCTACCTGTGGAGCCTCCTCCTCTCTAGGATGACAGACCTCTCAATGTCACCATTGTAGGCTCCTGCCCATTGCCCCTGCATTGCCCTGGTTCCTACCTCACAGGCAGGACCTCACATGGAGGCTGCACCACCACACATGTCCCCACACCTGGCATCTGCCACCCCTGGGGCAGTTCAGGAATGATGGACACACAGCTGCAGGCACTGATCAACTGGTGACATCCTGAACTTCTCAGTGCTCTCTGTGACTGCTCTCAGTGATGGCACAACTGAATGAGCAATTTGGAGCAACTCAAGGTGGGCCTTGAGACAGACACAGGACAGCTCTTTCTGAAAACAATGCTGAAAAAAAAAGTATGTTTCTACTGATCCTTCTAAAGAGGAGCCACAGGCCACACCTGGCTTCAGAACAAGAACTCAAAAAAATATAATAGATAGGTGGGTCATCTTTGCTGTTTCCACAAAAATATACCCAAACATGCCTTTTTCCAGCCCTGCAAGAAGGTGAGGTTGAATGCTCCATCCACTCACAGGTGCAGCAGCAGGACAGGGCAGGGCTGTTACCATCATCATTCTTCACCAAGGCAGAAATGAGGGCGCCAGTCCCCGCTGAGCTCTCAGGGACACCTTGCCACACTATAGCCAGGCAACACAGAAGGGGAACAGATTCATGCAGGAGCAGCAGGTTTGAAATGGCATTCAAGGTTTTTCTAGAGCCTGAGAGCAAGACTGACCAGGGAAGGACAGTGCTGCTCACAACAGCAACAGGCACAACAAGACCAGAGGAGGAACTGATAGGGATCAAAGGAAGGAAGACTGAGAGAAGCCCAAGGAGCAGTGATGGAGAAGGCTGCAGGAAGATGTGGAAATGGGAAGGAATTGGAAGGGACTATCCACAACCATAAAGCTAGAGGGAACAAGCAAAAGCATCTCTCCTAGTTTGAGATCCTAACAAAAGAAGCCAAGATCCCCCAATCTCCCTGTCCTTCTGTAATCTCTGGAGACCACAAGGGCTGAGTCCCCTTCTTCATTATGGTGATCCCATGACATGTTATTGCCCTCAGCTATGGGGAGTGGTGGTGTCATTTAGTTAAAAAGCTATTCCCACAGGAAAATTTGAAGAAAATGCTTAAAAGTATGTGCAAGAGAGTTTGGGGGCAGGGGAGACTCCTAAAGGCCAGAGGTGACCTTATTACTAAATGGAAAGCTTTATCTATTAGCTGCAGTTGTTCACTGTCTTTGTGTCCACACACACATATTTACACACAGGGAGCAGCTAAAGCAGCAGGTACTTTGGGAAGCAACACTCAAAGCAACGCTGGGATAAGACATACTACCACTGCTGCAATATAGCACAATTTGTGTCACTACAGTGTTTTAGCAAGGACAAACTAGGGAAGACATCACAATTACAGGCTTTGGGAAAAATACAAGGAGAAATGGGAAAGAAGTTACACAAATCAGGTATAGATAAAGGTGGCTACAGCAGTGAGATGTCAAGTATCTCAACAAGCTACAATATACCTTCAACTCACCCTGCAGTTATTTTTCATTAAAAACAAAATCAGGCTTAATTTGAAGACAGCTTTCCTCACTCAAGAGGAACTTATCTTCTCTTAAATAACAGATAAATCAATACAACTGGATAGGGCTCAGCAGGCTCAGTGCCCCAGCAATTAGTTGAGGGGACCCTGAGTAAGACCGCAGGACCCTTCTAACAAAATTGCCTCCAGTTTTAAAAGACTGTTTCTAGTACCAGCATAAACCAAACACTAAAATCTAAGATGAACCAGGCACAAGAATTCTGTTTTTCATGGCCTAATTATGTTCCCTCCTTTTGCCATTTGCTGTTTTAAGTATGCCAATTCCCATTCCCTCAGCTGGACAAGTATCTGGACAGCAGCACATCACTGCCCACAGGGACACCTCTGGAAGTAGCAGGCACTGTTAGAGGTCACCTGCTGAGCATCCCACTGAGGGTCTCCATTTTTCCTGTTCTCACATTTGATCTTCAACCACCTTCTTATCTTTTTTTGATTCATTACCCTTTCTCATTGTTTTCTCCCAGCATCCTTTTTCCTATAAAGGCTATTCTGGCTTGGTTAGGATGAGCTGATAGAAGTGGTGGAAGAGGATAAGTTTCTGAAGAAAGTAATGAGCAGAGCAAAAGTTATCCCCATAGAACTGACCACAACCAGGCATGCATACAATTAGAAGAGACCAGTGGTCTCCACAGCACACTTATCTTAATGAACTTTTAATATATTTGATTTGGTCAACTAAGAGAGGGCTTAAGATCCACTCTTAAAATCCACTTGCGTAACAGATAACCCAAGAGAGAGCCACTGAAGAGCTGATCAAACACAACACATAGAATTGCTCCCCAAAGTGTAAATGTAGGTAAAAAACAAACAGCAAGTAGAGAGCAGGAGATTCCCTCTGCTCTCTGCAAAAAGAAGGACAAGTCAGGCCCTTTCAGACACACTTCAAAGTCCTGTACCACTTCTCCTGCGCCCAATCACGCAAGCTCAGCTCTCCTTGTTCAGATTACAAGAGCCAGGCCTCAGACAAAGCAACCCTTAATAAATACCAGATCGCAAAACCCCCAGACCTCACTCAACACAACCAATTGCACGTGCTGCCGCTTGCCAGGACCTACTGCCCATTAGACAAGGCCAGGGAATGAAGGCATGCCATCTAACACTTAGCTCCAAACCACTCAAGTCATTCGCACCTTTTTCTATGACATTTCCTAAGCAGGATCCAGTCTGTAATTCCCTTTTGGGAAAATGGCAAGAGGAATAAGGATCAATGTGCTTCTTCCACATTGGGAAGAAGTTGGGAGAGTTTGGCTGCTAGTCAGTAATGGCACAGTGGAAGTAGACAGGACATAGCTTGGGGTATCTGGGCAAGATTTCTAGAGAAAGAGAGGGCAGAGATCATGTTCCAGCATGAACTTAGACCCTAAGGGACTGTCTGGGTGGCAAGAAGCCCAGAACCGCCACCCATCCTGGCCCTGTTTCCCATTACCTCAGCCCACACACACTCCCTTCCACCCTCCTGCCAGCCATCCTCGAATTGTTCCTCTCCAAAGGCCGCAACAATTGCTGAGCACAGGCAAAATAACAGAGCCCCGTACTCATCATAGCACTTTGGGTCCGAGACACCATTTTGGCAAGCTAGTTTGATTCACAAGAATAAAAAGAACCTATGGCAGCCACAAGCATTTTTCTTGAATACTCCAAGGAATAAGACACAGCCCAAGACCTCCTGAGTCTGGAAGAAGTTGTTTTACCATATCCATCTATTATCACCTCCTCTGAAATCAGATGTCCAGAAACACCAGAGACAGACAAAATAGATCCATATGGAGCAGCTCTATCTGCAGCTGACACTGTGCAGCAGAGCAGGGTGCTGCTGCACGTCCTGCATGGTCCTGCACACCCACTCATGGTGTTGGGGCTGTGCAGGGCAACACCATCAGCTACCTGCTCATGGTAGGGAATGAAACACTGAAAGGAAATGAAGCATGGAAAAAGCAAGGAGCAGAAGGATCCTGCAACTGGAAAGACAGCAGGGGGAGAAATTCATGGAGAAAGGAGGTCAAGTGACAGCCACCTAGAGAGGCATTCTACCATCCTGTAAAGGGCAGGAGAGTCTGAGGAAGTCTGTATTTGCATCTATGCACTTGATTACATACCTCCATGCTCTCAAACCAGTCATCCTCCAGGACCAGGATCACGGAGGTTTTATAACCCTCAACACAGCTACCAAAACATTACAGCTTTCTTACAACCACACCACTATTACCATGGTAAATACACGTTTCAACTCTACAGAAAGTCAAGCACAGTACTTCAATAATCCACATCTGCTGTTTAGTTATCTTCTCTTCAACATGTATTTTCACATCAGAGCTTAAACTAAGATTTCTGGAATTCAACCTTTGAGGTGTTGCTCAAAACAGAAGAACTAGCAGCTGGAGGTGAATATCCTAGAGGATAGGGCAGCACAGCCCAGCAGCCCCACCGGAGTTATGGGATGGCCAGTCCCAACAGGAGGGAAACGCTTAGAGCCATAACTGGCAGGAATGGGCAGGGTCTGCCCCTGGGAGGGATGCTCAGACCACCATGCAGCCTGGAGCAGGGCAGCAGCCAGTCACGCCAACCACTTTTCACAGCTACAGCTGTAAGAATGTCAACTGGCAGAAAGCAGTGAACAAGCTAACTGGGGCCAAGGGAAGTTATCATTTTTATGCCATGATGCAGATGCTTCAAAGGTGCCTCATGATGCTCAATGGCAGCCTGACAACAATTTGACTTGCATCGTACCTTGGCTCCAGGACAGGAGTGGTTTTCCTTTAGAACTGCCCATGTAGGCTCCATCTTCCCCATACACTCCTCCTGCCCAGCATGGCTGCGCCCCACTGGCCTGCTTTGGTGAGTGACCTACAGACAGCCAACATCCTGGCTTTTCTTAAAAGCTTAATACTCAGAATATTTTATTGGCTGGATAGCCTCTTACTGAAATTACTGTACTATTTTCACTTGTTTCAGCCAAAATTGAGGGCAATTTTGCTTAAATAAGCCTGTCTGTGCAATTAGCTCTATTTCACCAGGGAAATTTGCTCTCACTTGTGCACATGACATCATCTGTTGACATAACCCCACCGAAACAGGCATTTCAAACCCTTACACTCCACCATTTCACATGCTGCAATTATACTCAAGCTTAAATGAATCTTTGACACTAGACTTGTGCTGTTTCACTTCTCTACCATGCACTTTGCTTGGCTTTGTTTTTCCAAAAATAAATATTTGCTTCTGCAGACTTGCACTGGTTTCCATCATGGCCAGAATCTCAACTATAGAAATTAAGGTTTCTATAATGGCAAACCTTAAGATTTCCAGTGATAATTTTTCAAACCAAATTATACATTCTGCTTCTAGAACGACTTGGGGAAAAAACATCCAGTAAGAAAAAAAAAGAAGACCCCATGCCCAATTAACACAACCCAACACGGGTTTTTACCATGTCTTCCAAAGGCAATCGCTGGAGGATGCCAACTGTGGAAGTCCTTCAAGTAGAAAAAACCTCAACCTGCTAAAGCCTGCTTTAATGTCCTTCTGTTCTCAAGTAAGGTTTTTCTGCTGTGAAAAATAGAAGCCAGTTGCATTAATTCTCACACATAGCAAGGATTAAATCATTTTAATAGTTACCATACAACTGCTTAAATGTTTTTAAGTATTGTTTCCATCTTCATACCATTACTGCAGTTACTACACATAGATATAGCATTCAAGCATTTGGAGTGATACAGCATTTATACAAGAGCCTTGAGGAAGAGTTCAGTGCCAGCCATGATATCCATGTTTCCCTTCCCCTTTATCTGAAAGAGCCCTTGTACTTTGGCATTTCTACTTTATATAGCAACCAAGAAATGGTCCAAAACTTTAACTCAGTATCATTCATTGGTAGGCAATAATCAGAAAAGACCCAAGGAACTGTGACAGGACTGCCTGCCCACCTGAGCTTTTGGGATTTGCTGGAAATTAGTCCCTCATTCTCAGGAATTTATCCACTGGCACCAATCTCCCTCAGCAAGCTCTCTAGGCACACCCGACAGCATTCAAGCTAATGCTCTTCTCCACAAAACCCTCAACAGGAGTCATTACATGAGACAACCTCAGAGATTGCAGCCCCTCAGAGGAGCAGCACAGCCAGCAATTCCCAAATCAAAAGTATTACATTTTACAAGGGGAGTCACAAGCCCTACCAACTTAGTTGTTAGAGAGAAACCATAAACCAAAGAGCAATGAAGCAGGTCAGAAATCGAGATGCAGGAAAGGCTGTTTTAGGCAATTATATAATTAGTGGTCACTTCCAGACAAGAATAAAGTCCTGCTTACTGCTTAATTCTTCTCACCAATCATCTGCTCCGTGGCTGTAAAGCTCATGGAATTGGAGTAAAGTTGTTTCTGAAGTTGACAACACAAATGAGTATCTGATGAGCACTTGGGAGAGAGAAGTAGCTAAAATACTTGGACAGTAGTTCCTATGAGAACTTTTAAAGCCACGTTATCTTCCAGGTTCAGTATGCAGACTACCCCCATCCCATAAAAAAGGAAACGATAGTACTTTATTAAAATACTAAATTTTATTTTTTTTCCACATACATTTAGTCTCCCCACCATTTCCATTTGTCTGACCACCACCACCACCACCATGCCTTATCAAAACATTCCATACATACTTAAAAGGAAGCGGAGGGTGGAGTCCCATCTTTAAAAACTAAACAGGCATTTTGGACAACACATTCTTGGCAAAGTATTCTGGATGACATTTATCAGACACGGTAGGGGAAATAGGGAAAGCTCTTTCAGCATTTGTAAAAAGGACAGCCAAATAATGGTTACAGAAATAAGACTGAAGATTTTAATGAACTGTTTAAACTGTTTTCTTTTCTTACAGAGTCTGTCTCCACTGCCAGAGAGCTTGAATGACCTGGAAGTGTACAAAAAAGTTAGAAATTGAAATCCATTTTTCTAATTATTTTCAGTTTACTATCTCCATTTTCTCCACAAAATATTGACATTAAATTACAACAAAAAATGCATTCCTTTCAGAGAAAATCAAGTAGAAAGCAAGACACTAGGTCCTTCTGCTAGAAGACTTAGATTCACTCTAAGTCACAATAGTAAGAATTCAGTGAAGGTAAGTGAGAGGATGGGTGTGGACCAGCTAGGCAAATATTGGCTGAACTCTGCCTACCCTGGCTAATGTCAGACCAACTCCAGTAGCTGAGTCTAACTCCTTTTAAGCATTCCTTCAAGAACCTATCAATTTGTCTATCAGACAAGTTTTTACTCTGAACCACCGAAGGAAGCAGGAAAGCATAAGGAATTCTGTCACTGGAAGAAAGTTTTAACTTAGGAATTTTGATAGGGAAATCTAAGACACATTTCAGCCTAGTGTAAGTTGAGTAATCAATTCAGAAACTTGCTTCCTGATACCACCTTTTGGCTTGCCCTCTTACAAGAGTTCAGTTGACTTTGGGAGAAAATGTAGCAAGAAAGCCATAATCTCAATCACAAAATAGTTCCCCCTCCCAGACACCCTCCCCAACAAAAGGCTGAACAGCAGACTGGCCTAGGTGGCCAAATTCAGCAGCAAGGAAAACCACAGCTCATTTCCTTAGCCAATATGGTGCCAAAAGGAAAATTCTGTGGGTTTAGTAAGCAAGAGATAATTTACCAACCATATAAAAGCTGGAAAAATGTAATAAAATATTAGCTTTCCTATCTTAGCCAACTAAACCCTTAAAACCATTCCCATTTATTTAATTTGAAGTATTGTTCGTGGTTTGTAACCCTTTGAAGCAGTCCAAAACTTGTAAAGATTAAGAAGTGGAAAAGAATCTCTAAGTCAGGTTATAAAAGTTTTTGGACTTTATCAAGTTCCAATAAATTCAGTTACCTTCTGGTCCTCCGTCCTGAAGCAATTCTTAACATAGTTGGCAAATTTGGGTTCCAGCTTAGGAAGGGAAGAACCCTATTTGGAAAAAAGCAAGCTTTAGTGTATCCAGGTCATTTAATGACTCCAATAACTAACTTATGAAGCTTAAACCCTTTGCAATACACGTGGAAATTTACTGAACTCACCTTGCAACATCCCAAACCAATCTGCTTTTAAACCATCTTTTAAAAGTTTGCTTCTCTACAGTACCCAGGTAATTCTCACAGGACCAAGTGCCTACACACCAAGATGGCTGTACAAGCATGGTTGCTCATGCTCAAAAGCACTACAGCAAACATTCACCACTTAACCTTCCTTGTCTGTAGTCAACATTCATATGCTATTCAGATAAACTAGAACCAATTCCGTATTTATGGATTCTTACTACAGCATGCAACTTGAGACATTACTATCCTTCACAGGTAGGTCTTCTACTTCAGCTCTCTAAAGAAAAAAATTACCTGATCTCCCACCTACCCTTTCAGACTCACTCTAATACATTAGTTCTATGAAACTGTTCTAGAGACATTTGCTTGTATCTATGAAATAGTCTTTGTACATACTCAAATGTACAAAGCGGATTCAGTAATTCATGGATCTAGGTTTATCCTCATGCCTTCTCCTAGCTCCAGGCAAAATACAGCACAGTATTTTTAAGAGTCATCAATTTACTCTCACATGCCCCATGAGTAGCATTTTTCCCATTTTTCAACTACTCAAGTCAAAATATACCTAGCCAATTATGATAGTACACTTAGCTGCTCGGTACACATTGCAAAAGACAGCAATTTCATGTTCGAAGGAAACAAAGCTACATTAAGAATGTTTGAAACTGCAACAAAAAAGCTTGGATTTGGACAATGTCTTACCTCTGGATTCTGTCAAGTAGTGATGCTTTTCTATAAGCTTGCTGACAGCTACTTACTACATAATACAGCAGTTTCACTCTAATGATTTAGTAAAATAATAAAGTTATTTTTTTAAAGTTGCTAATTGGCTGGCCATCAGCTAGAAGTGCTATGGTATAGAGCAATGCACAAACCTTTTGTCTTAGTAAGGTATGCTCTAGCACCATCTTGGAAAACATTAAATTAAGCTGCCTGCTATTGCTTCTACATATTTGTGCTTATACAGCATTTCCCACTAAAAACTCTCCAGCAACAAAAAGTACATTCTAAAGCTACTTGCTACTTATCTGCTCTGCATGCTTCCCTCCACAGGGACATCTGTCTGCTGTGAGCAGCCCAGCTACTTCTGCTTACACTGCAGAAACATCACTGATTGTGGCTCCTGAGTCATGCAGAAAACCACCCTAGCATCCACTAGATCCAAGAGGTTAGTTTGACCTAGCAGAACGATACCATCCATCACTGTCAGGTTCACACTTCAGGGATATGCATTTCGATCCTGATCGCAAGCTGTCATTGCTCACTCCGCATCCACTCTATATTGGAACACTTTTTGTTTTATTTGGCATTCCTAGGACAAAAATGCCTCAAAATATCAAGAATCTGAGCAGAAGATAATCCTAATTATTTAGATTACTTGATTGCTCATGTAAGGTGGAAAAAGTATTATCACCTCAGATCAAACCATAACTCTCCACAGCACTGAAAACAGCGTAAGCTTTAGTCAAAAATATCTCAAATACAGAATCTGGTTCAGTCACAAATGAGCACGTGATCTCAAAGCACACCTCTGAGCTAGTGAAGTAAAACCAGAACTCACAGTCTAGAGGTCAGGTCCTCACTACCACCTATTCTGCAGCACAGGTGTGTACTGAACTGCACCCCTAGCTAGCGCACAGGTTTCCAAGCTTGGCTAAGAGGGAAAGACTTGCTATTACCTGCTACACTTTTACCCCACCAGCCTATAACTAAAATGCAATTTTATTTTTTATACTTAAAGAGCAGCAAAGAATAATACTCATACACATAACCATGGAGTGCTAGTAAAAGCTGATAGCAAACAAAAGCTGAGTATCTGCTCTGTGACCTTCAAAAGATGAAACATCCTTTAAGGGGAGACTCAATTAACACCACATCTCCAGTTCAGAAAGCAAATGCTTTCAGCCTTCATCGATTCATTAATGTGTATGACATGCACCTATCTCCCCCTTCTGGAAGTTATAAAGCCCTACAAGCATTGAGATCTCTCAATTGCATAGTGCTTTAAGACCAAGCAATTCCAAGCATGTGAAGAACACTGCTTTACTCTAGTTGCCTAAAAATAATGCATACATTAGTTAAGACAACTTCAGGACAAATATCACCCAAAGTTTGTTGCGTTTTTTTAACATTAACTGAGACAGTTAAAATACCAAATTGCTAATCATTGCTACTGAAGAAATACAAAAACAAAGTAGGTGGTTTTGTTTCTCCTAAGTACAGAGGCTTCTTTTTGTCCCAAACACATTTTCAGTTCTCTGAGCTTCAATATCAACTTATTCCGATAACAGCAGAGCAATCAGTGACATGTAACCATTTCTTAAAAACATTAAATTACTATTATCTGTGGAACTGTAAAAACAAGGCTGACAAATCTCAAGTTTCCAAAAACTCACCTTATCTATGGACGCTTGCATTTTTGCTTTAATCTCCTCTAATGACAGAGGGACTTTTGGTGTTTTTGGAGTTAGAGATTTATCCTTCTTGGAATCTGGAGTCTAAAAATTATTCATTTAATTAGGAACTCACGCATACATAAAGCTTAGTATACAAGATCAAGTTTTTAAAAACAAGAACATTAAAACCTACTGTAGAATTTATATGGAACAAAAGAACTAGCTATTGCATAGGTACTTTAGATAGTTCTCAAAAAGTCACAGAAGTTAAAAATTTTGTGCTTCAAACACATTCCTCAGAGAAAATGAAAAGAACAACATCCAAGTTTGGAGTTACTGCACTGAGCTTAGCCAGTATCTTATGTTACCGAGCAGGTAACATAAAGCCCACAGAGCAGAAAGCCCACACAGCTTTCTCCCAACAGAAGTGAAACTGAAAACAGCCTATTCAGTGATTTAGTTTACTCCACAACTGCAGCCAGATTAAATCATGCTTTACAGAAGGCACACATCTGCACTGCTTTTCAGATGCTATCCTGCCATCCAGTCATCCCACACTAATTTCTGTATCAATCTTCCTTGCATGCACATTTGAGTACAACAAGGAAAAGCTACGCAAGGAAGCTTGACAACTAGAAAGCAATTGAACAAGAAAAATAATAGTTCCCCAACAGATGAGTTAAGTGAGGCTTCCTTATGAGCAGCAGCAGCATCCTCCTGTTGTACTGCAGTGGCAACACAGTTGGCACTCATCCTCTTGTACACACAGTTACACAAATAATAGACGTGTATTTTAAATCATGGAATCACCAATCCATGGAATTACCATCCCAGGGACAGCATGTCTGATTTTGGATCTTGGCTGTTGTAGCTGTATATTGATCACTAAAGAGTTTCACAGTGTAACATGAAGCAATGAACAATATCCCCAACATGCATCACGTTACGATTCAAAAAACCTAACTTAACTTTCATTAAAGTTACCCTTAAGCAAGAAAACTAGCTTCCACACCAGAATAAACAGTTGTTTTATTCATTTGTCTTCACTCACTTTTGATTTAGGTGCTGGTGTGGACGGCTTAGAGTCTTTTCCATTTTGCTTTGCTTTCTGCATATTTTTTCCCGAAGGCTCACGGACAGGCTGAAAACAAAGCACTTCAGTTCAACATGAAAAATTTCTACTAAATGTTAAGATTGTTAACGTAATACTCAAGACTTGGTGGCAAATACATACTATTTAACATCAAACAAAAAAGCATTATCACTGCCTGTGCAACATGATCAGGGTTCATTATTTAAGCAAAAAGCATGCATGCTACAGGAACTCAAATGAAAAACTGTTGGTGCAACACAATACATAATATAATCAAGATTAAGTTTTGTCACGATACCATACAACTATATGGGACCACCAATACATTTTCCTCATATATTACATCTTTCCTTATATGTTGCCATGCAGACTTTTGGGGCCAGATATTGCACAAGACTATTTCTAGATGGCACTGCAATTCCAAGATCTGACTTTTTTTTGTAACACAACCATCACTCGTTTGACATTTCATGCAGAAATATCACATAGGATTTGTGTAGGCAATGCCATACATATATTGAAGAATTTGGATTCTTATGTTCCTATATAAATCAAAGGACCATTTCATTCAGCCACACTAGATTAGATGAGATGGCAGGAAATCTGCAGTTCGAATTGTCTTTACCAGGCATTAAGCTGTTGTGCTCTATCGCCTACAGAAATTCATTAGGATAGAGCAGCATATAGTGAAGTAAACCATTAAATGTTTGCTTTTAAATAGCAGATATGTAAATATAAATTCAAGCCAAAGCACAAAGTTCAAAAAAATTACTACCTTCTACCTCTGCAGTTGCCAAGCTGTCTTACAGTTTATTTTACCACCAGATGGCACTCAAGGGCTGATGGAATTTCACTTTTGAGCACTTGGCTGCCTGAAGTGAACCTTTTCCAATGGGTTGACACATTTGGATCTTTTTTAATTGAAAGTTAGGTTGCTAAAAACCACCTTTTCACAGCACGCAGGACTAACTGAAATGGTAAAGCACAGTCAACATCCTTGAGCAGGACTGTGTTTGCTGCCCAACAGCCATACACTAAATCCTACCAGTCTGAGAACCACACATGTGTATATGCATGCTGTTAAGCCAGCCATCCTTCTGCTTTAGGGGTCTTCATATGAATCCTCAAAGGTGACTCAAAAATCAGGACAGTTTAACACCTACTATTAAGTTAAGAGATGTTAGCACTTGCTCCTGTTTGAATGAACTTAGCTGCAGATATTAAGTCCATCTGGTGTTATGACTCCCTTTCAAGTTCATTAAACAGGTTCTTTAAGTCTTCACGGGTGAAAAGAGTCACAATGAGTGTTTGTATATATCACTTACTTTCTTCATTGGTGTCTTTATTTCTTCCTCATCATCATCTAAGTCATCCTCATCACTACAATTAGAAAGGTAGGCACCATAACTCAAGATTCATACTCACAGCTTTAAATACATGTGATAGTTTAACTTAGCTGGCAGCCAAACAAGACACAGCCACTCACAGCCCCCCACCCTGCTCCGACCCCTTCACCCTTTCCCTCCCTCTCCCCCCAAGGAATTGGGGAGAGAATTGGAGGGGTAAAGGTCAGGAGACTTGTAGGTCGAGATAAGAACAATTTAATAATTAGAGTAAAATAAAATTAAAATAATAGTAAGAGTAACAATGATAACTATATGAGTGATGCAGAGTAGAGTTGCTCTACATCACCTGCTGATAATGATCCTGGAGAAGTGAAAAGGAACCCTGAAACCAAAATCACAATCCTGGAAAAGCGAGCCCAAGTGATTCCCGAGAGAATCCCCCACTTTACAGTTAATCCCAGTTAATACACTAAACATGATGTAATACGATATGGAATATCTTATTGGCATGTCCCACTGTCAATTCTGGGTTTTACTAACTACTACACTTCTCCACCCCTTCCCTTCCAGTCCTCTCTTCTTGGAAACTGCCCCAAGCACAGTGTCCTTGTAGTTTGTCAACATTTCTTCTCCTAACAATCCCCACTGAAACCAAAACACAGTGCTTTCTGGCTACTAAGAAGAAAATTAACCCTATCCTAGCAAAAACCAGGACGCCACATTAGTAATTAGTCTTTGCCCTCCCCCTCAATTTTTTATTCATGAAGAAAGGAAATAAACTTTCCAAGTCTACTTTATACCTTATTCTAACACATTACAAGGTATCAGGCCAAATACTTTATTTACTATTGCTGAAGGAGCTAATTGTGTTGTCTTCTGCTTTAATACTGAAGGCATGTATTTTAGATCTCCACTACTAATAAAGAAATTCTGAATTTATTAAGTTAATGAATGGCATGAAACTAAGTTTTATAACCCAGTATGACATTTGAACAACACTAATTTAGATTGCACTGCAGAGATAAACTTGAGGTAATTCTGCTTTTTCTACAGTCAAGATAGTTTGCTCACTTAATATTCAGTTATGTCACACAATTTTTATTCTGAAATATTTAACCCTGTAATTCAAAATACATTATCAAAACAAGAATACATACTCATCATCCTCCTCATCATCATCATCTTCATCATCCTCCTCATCATCTTCTGATAATTTTGCTTTTTTCTTAAAAAAGATAAGTATGTGAAGTGTCAATACCATTTTGTCTCAATAAACAGCAACCTTGATCCAAAACAATTTGTGGCATAATTACAAGGCTGTCTTCCATCAATTTAGCTAAAAATCAACAAGCTACAGCTGACAAGTCAAAAACGACTGACATTTACAGCATGCCCTGAGCACATGAACCCTTCCTTCTACACTACAGAGATTCAATCAGCATTTAAACTGATTTAAACATCAGTACACTGATGTTTATGCTAGAATCTGCACACATTCAGTTAACATAGTGGATAAACTTCCACACAAAGCAGCCTTCATATTAGACCCTCCAGCAAAGCTTTGGAAACTACCTGTACTTCCATAATTCAGTACTTGTCAAGACCCAAGTACAAAATAATCCTTCCCCACAGATGGCAACAGACCACATACTAAGTAAATCCTAGCAAGCCATCTAACTGCCTACTCCTAGAGGCAGCATTAACACCAAACCAGAAGACATTTCTGCAGACAAGCTGACGGAAAGTATATATACCTGTGGTGTTTTAGCTCCTCCTCCGGTTGCTGGTCGCTTTGTTGAAGTGTTCACAATTTTTGTATCATCTTCCTCATCGTCTGACTCTGGTTCTTCCTCTAATGCTGATAAAATAATGACAATGTGTAGAAAAACTCACCTCGTTTAACAATATTTTAAACAATATTGCCAGTAAGAAACAAACACTTCCTACTAGCAATCTAACCACTGAGATCAGAAACTTCCCAGTTGACTGTACACAGATACTACTACACCGAAATCCAAAATGGGTGAATAACCAGCTGTACACTTGCCTATAACACTCGTTACAGAAAAACAGCCATAGAAAGCCAAGAATAAAATTTTCTTTATTTCTAAGGAGACACATTTAAGAGAACTTCTAGAGAGAAAGATCAGTTTCAAAACCAATTCTAAAAAGGAGAAGGCTAGTCCTGGCTTAGTTTTTAGTGCTAACTCAAAACCATTTAATGGGCAGCCTTCTCACTCAACTGATAACACCCACTTTTAAGGAGAGAAATTAGAACTCAAATTGCAAGGCTGAAAAACTCCCTTATCCATATAGAACAAGATGCAATAAAATGTATGTATTTCTCTGAACGCCTTTGTCCTACAGTTACCTCAAGCCTCTGAGCACAGTGAATTAAAGATTCAGAGGGTCAGTATTAGAGAAAGTACTGCTTGAGATACCAGATACATTACTCAAGATCTGTTGGTGCCAACAGGTGGCAAGAGCACAGAGTAATACATACCTACGAGATGTTGGCCACTGACATAGACAGGCCCTGAACCGCATTTCAACCTCAAAACCACTGGTGGCGTGATCTCAAAGCCACCTAATGAAACCTAAGGGAAAAAGCACTGTAATTTATTCAAATATAAAGGCAGAGCATGCTTAACAGACAATCCATTAAAATGAAACCATCATCTGTAGACTCCAAAGCTAATACAGTTACTCCAAGTTTTCATCTTGCAGAATATCCCAGACATGTTTAGAGTCAAATCAGGGTCAATAAGCCACAACAGGGTTTACTGCATTCTTGTTGCTTATCATAATTAAAACACACTTTTCAAAGCCAGACCAGTTCACATTTGTTTCTATACCTCTCAGCAGCAATGTCAATTTGAGCATTATCCACCACACCTGCCCCCAGCATTGTGCAGTTCCACTTCTACAAAATCAGCACCACCAATTCAAATTGTATTTCAGATGGCAGGAATGACAAGTACAGAGACCTTATATCAAGAAAAGGTAGTATACATAGAGATGCCAAGTGTCATTGCTATCACTTCTTTAAAAAAAAAATGCACAATCTGAACACAAGTCTATAAACTCCAGGTGTCTAGAGTAAATCTACCAGGCACAAAAAAATACATTCCCATTTAGCTTGTATTTACTACACATGCCAAAACTGACACTTCTCTGAACCCACTGACCACTGTGCAGTTTCACTAAAATTCAGTCAGCCAAAATCCTTTCTAATTTGTCTTTCTCACCTGAGACAGTTTACAGAAGAATTTTCCAAGGTCCTGTACTTACCGTAGGCTGCACTGACATTTTCAGAGACGCCAGTACTACTTTAATAGGGTTGCCTTCATAGTCCAATGCCTCTGCTTCTACGACATGTAATTCGTCTTTGGCTCCAGCCCCCAAAGTAACCTGCAAAGAAAAGCGCATATTCTGAGCATCTTCCCAAATATTCTGAAGTTTTTTAAACTCCAGTCACTGTTCTGCATCTCGTAAGACTGAAATTTGTATTTGCAACTGCTAATGATTCAGTTGCACTCTGCCCCAAGCCAAAAGCCTCTTGCCCTCACTGGTACTTGCAAGGTGAAACTTGAGGCAAATGTTGTGGTAAGAGTGAAAAGCAGACCTTTTGCTACTGGATTACTGCATTGAAACAGGTCAGTGACAAGTCCAGTCAGCACTGAAGCTGGCCCAAGGGAAGAATTACAAGCACATGCCTACATGGAGGGCAACAACTGCCATCACTACTACAGAATCACAGCCTTATCCTTCCCCTTCCTGCCATGTTTCATCTGCCAATTGCTCCATTTTATCACACTACTCACTTTTTGCTTACTTGACATTCAATGAGGAGTTAAGTCTGAACAACTGCTCACTTCAGTACTGCCATTATGCATATGCCTTCTGCATTAATTCACCCAGAACCAAGAACTCCTGTCCCAGAGCATTTCAAAACCCAAAATCATAGCTGCAGAGAGGCAAATGAGTTGACAGACTTGGGACAGACCTGAAATTCCGGTTCTCTGAACTGCTGGCATCTGAGTCATGATTATGTGCAAGAGAAGTGAAAACCAAGAATCCCTTGAAGTACTACAATTATTACCAAGACAAGTGAACAAGGCTCCATTTCCTTTCCCAATGCCCATGAAAAGAAAGCTTTCCACCCTTCATGGAAGATGTGGACATAAGCACTTCAGGCAGAGGCATGCAACTCTAATTTCCATTCTCCCAAGAGCTGAGTTTTAGGCAGGCTGTAAACCACCCAGACAAGATGTATCAGACTGAAGGCTGGGAAACAGGATATAGGGTTCATGATTCCTGGCAAGTTTTGTTACTGTAAATTTAAATTGCTGCTCTGATCTCGTCTCTCAAATGTGTTACCAACAACAATGAACCATTCAGCTAGTGGGACTATCCACCAGGACAAGAATTTAAGAGAATGCCCTCCACCCCAGTTACTCTTGTCATTTGCACCAGTTCAAGCAATACTGTGGCACTTGCCATTAATTTGTTTACTGAGTGTCTGGCAAGTCTCCATTCATGTGCTTTACTTCCTACGCTGAAGGAATGTACGCTGGGAATAAATAGGTAATGAAGCAGTGACCATCCCTCTTTATGTTTTCAGCTATCATTATCAAGACATTTACTGAAACCCTCATGCTACTTTCTACCTCTGCATGCATCAATCCTCCTTCCTTTTCACTTTTATCCTTTTTTTCTCCCCACTTCTTTCTGCACCTCATACCCAAGTCCATTGTCACATTTTTATCTTAAATGACACATGCCAGTCAATCTTTATATATCTAGTCTTTTATCAGGTGCACAGATCAGTCACTGAGTATTTGCTGCCTTCATACTTTATCTTCCATCAGCTTTGCTTGCCAAGGCATTTTCTGTCTGTAGCTATGTCTAAGATATTGCAAACCTCTTAGACATTTCCATCTTGCCATTTTTTATTCCAATCCCCATTTTTCCTGTATATCATCTTTTGTCTTTAAAAAGACAGGCTATCGAATTAGGCTTTTTTCCCCACAACCCTAAAAACTAAGTACTGGTATGCATTCAAACTGCTTCACCCTCCAGGGAAAGCGCACAGCATCAGGCAACTTTCAAAAAAACAGCATCTTTGGATAAAGCCACACAACTCCAGTATCATTCAGTGACTAATTCAATCGGCCTGACAAACATTCAGATATGAGAACTATGAACTTGTCCTATACATACTTTACTGTTATAGTCTTCCCTCAAAAGAAATTCTAATTAAGAACAAATTAGTCATTGTCAAGTGTAGTCTGTAATTTTCCTAAAATGCAAGAACTGAAGACATACGATTTGTGAAAAAACTATAATGCCTATATTAAAGTGTTTTAAGTATCACTGTGAATTAAGTTTGGAGAGCATTATTATGAAAGTCTCATGTAGGAAGCAGTTGTGCTGTAGGAAGTAATTTACATTTGTAAGGCTCTTGTTTCCAGGTATCATCAAGATATCTCTTTGTATGTAAATAAATTCAGTAATAAACCACAAAGTAGAGAGATGCTCCAACTCTTCAATTCCTTTCCTGTGAAGTTGTGGCATACCATGTTTCTGCTAACCAAAAGTTAGCTAACATGCTCAGTCCAGAACAAAAGCTTTGAAACTATGTGTCTTGCTTGCTGTGGCAAAAATCTAAGAACACATCTAAGTACTCTCAGTGTACAGATCCTGATTTCCAGGAGTATCCTCTTTGGCAGAGTCTGTTAGATGAATTATCTGAGTGAAAGACAGTATTTCCTAGATACATCCTCAGAGAGAGCAACACAAAGGACAAATAAATCAAAACATAACCCACTCCCTCATTTAGATTTAGTTATTAGCTGCTTATGGAAAAAAAAAACCACTGGAATTGTTTGGGGAACATATGGAAAAGCTTTCAAAATTAAAGTTTCTATTAAAGTCTAGTAAAATGTGCCCATGCACGATTCCTATAAATCTATCCTCCTCCTGGAGGATCTGAACTACTGCATTACAGATGACAGCATGTATATTCTGGCCTTTAGCTTCCTTTAGTATACATTAACCCACTGTGAATTCATTTTTTAACTTTTCTAGACCTGCACTGCTTGCTGTAAATGACAAAACATTAGTGCATATTCTAAGGTTTTTTCAATACAGCAAATATTTCAAGTGGTATGGCATGCTCCACTCACAGTAAGAGCTTACCATTCAACAGATTATCACATCAACAAACTTACCACTAAAAGAAACAAGTCCCAGCAAGTAAATGGACATGTTAAAAAACTCACTTCTCGCAACATTGCACACCACTACTTAAAAATAAAAACCAAATAATACTTGCCGTTCTCAAAGACAACTGATGTTCGTTTTCTTCATCATCTACTTTGAACTGATACTCCTTATCTGCTTTAAGCTCGCAGCCTATAAAAAGACCATTCAGTTATAAACATATTATTTTATTTATACGTAGGCATTTGCTAACCGCTTGCTATTTTAAAACTTGTTGCTTCAAAGCGCTGTAGTTGCCCAGAAAACCACGGCACCGCGGGCAAACAAGAGAAACACGTGGGGTGGGGAAAACCCCAGGCAAGCCCGCGGCCTACTCCCGATCACGCAGCCCCCAACGAGGTGCTTTCAAGCCCATCCGCTGTATGACCACTTACGTTCAGTGCTCTCGGCGCTGCCCGGGGATATACTGCATCCCCGGACGCCC
>NW_010303360.1:0-3697 GCF_000700745.2 Antrostomus carolinensis
AGTCTTCCGGGTCCTCCCCTGTTAGCCAAGACTGGTGGTAAATGACGGAGAGTGGCTTGGCAAGTTCCTCCACCAGCTCCCTCAGTACTCGTGGATGGATCCTGTCTGGCCCCATAGACTTGTGAGTGTTCAGGTGGTGTAGCAGATCATAAACAGCTTCCTCCTGAATTATGGGGGGTTTATGGTTCTTCATCCCCATCTTCCAGCTCAGGGGGCTGAATACCCTGAGGATAACTGATCTGGCTATTAAAGACTGAGGCCAAGAAGGCATTAAGTACCTCAGCCTTTTCCTCACCCTTGGTGGCAATGTTGCCCTCTGAATCCAATAAAGGATGGAGATTCTCCTTGCCTCCCTTTTTGTTGTTCATGTATTTGTAAATACACTTTTTGTTATTTCTAACAACAGAGGCCAGATCGAGTTCTAGCTGAGCTTTTGCCTTTCTGATTTTCTCTCTGCATGACCTAACAAGATCCCTGTACTCTTCTTGAGTTTCCTGCACCTTCTTCCAGAGATGGTAAACTCTCCTTTTTTTTCTGAGTCCCAGCAAGAGCTCCCTGTTCAGACAGGCCAGTCATCTTTCCCACTAGTTCGTCTTGGGGCACATGGGGACAGTCTGCTCTTGTGCCTTTAAGACTTCCTTCTTGAAGAATGTCCAGGCTTCCTGGACCTCTTTGCCCTTCAGGACTGTCTTCCAACGGACTGACTGTCTTCCAAGGGACTGTCTCAACCAGTGCCCTGAACAGGCCAAAGTTTGCCCTCTGTAAGTCCATGGTAGTGGTCTTGCTAATCCCCCTCCCTACTTGACCACCCATCGAGAACGTTACCATTTCATGGTTGCATAGCCCAAGGTGGCCTCCGACCCCCACATCTCCCATCAGTCCTTCTCTGTTGGTAAACAGGTCAAGCAAGGCACCTCCCCTGGTGGGCTCACTTACCAGTTGTGTCAGGAATTTATCTTCCACACACTCCAGGAACCTCCTGGGCTGTTTTCCCTCTGCTGTGTTGTATTTCCAGCAGACATCCAGTAAGTTGAAGTCCCCCATGAGAACAAGGGCTAGCGATTGTGAGACTTCTGCCAGCTGCTTGTAGAAGGCTTCATCTGCCTCTGTTTTCTGGTTGGGTGGTCTATAACAGACTCCCAGCAGGATATCTGCCTTGTTGGCCTTCCCCTTCATTCTTATCCATAAGCACTTGACCTCATCATCACAAACTTCAAGCTCTATACAATCAAAACACTCCCTAACACAGAGATCCACCCCACCACCCCTCCTTCCTTGCCAATTCCTCCTGAAGAGCTTATAGCCATCCATTGAAGCACTCCAGTCATGAGAGTCATCCCACCATGTTTCTGTGATGGCAACTATGTCATAGCTCCTCTGCTGCACAGTGGCTTCCAGCTCCTCCTGCTTATTGCCCACGCTGTGTGCATTGGTGCACTTGACCTGGGCCATAGATTTCACCCCCAACACTGGCATACTGTCCCTTGGCTCATCTCTGCTGAGCCTAGATTTATCCCCTTCCCCCTTCAAACCTAGTTCAAAGCCCTCTCTATGGGCCCCACCAGCTCACGAGCAAGAATCCTTTTCCCCCTTTGAGCCAGCTGAAATCCATCTGTTGCCATCAGACTCAGTGCTGTGTAAACCTCCCTATGGTCAAAGAAACCAAAATTCTGCTGATGGCACCAGCCTCTGAGCCATGTGTTAATCAGGTGTGTTTGCCTGTTCCTGTCAGTCTTTCCTGCCACTGAAGGAATTGAGGAAAACACTACCTGTTTGATAATGATAATACTTGCAGCCTCTGTGATGCTAAAAGGAAATCTGTAGAGGATACAGACTTTATCCCTGCAGTGCAAAAACATATTTAACCTATAAGGGTAGTGCAAACAGAATTCAGGTAAGTTAAATTCCAGCCCAATTGCAAATCATATCACAAGCTAGACAAAGCTGTGAATAAAGAAGAATTATTTAGCAAATAAAATTTACTATAAAATAAATGCAGTTGTGTTAAAAATAAACAAAGATTTGTTTTTACATGGTGCTTCGAAGTCTACAGGCAACTTGCTGTTGAGCCTGGGGATGCAAGGATGAGGTCTGCAGGGATGGCACACTGTTGCTGAGTTAGACAAAGGTATTAAGCAAAAGTGCAATGTTGTAGGTTTTATGGAATGGAATGAACGTGCCAGTAGCACTACCACCTCAGTAAAAAAAGCCAGTTTATATAAGGCAGCGCAAGTCTATTGCTTAAAAGGCCATGCAAGACTTCATTAATGCTGTGGACAGTCACTCCAAGTGACCAGAAGCATTCAACAGCTTCTTACAAAAATCAATGAACCAACCAACACAGCAAGAATACAAATCTTTGTATAGGGACATGGTGCTTGCTAATGGATAACAATGCTATCTACTCACACCACAGAGACAGTACAATACTATAGAGACAACACTTTGGAAAAGGTACTCATAATAAATACTAGAGAGCAAATACTTACAGCTATTCTTTCACATTTGCCTTACAAAATCTAATTGCTTCATCCACACACCATGCCTGCTGTTATATGCCTGCACCATATGCAAAGGCAGGTTACTGCTGTCTCCCCTAGCACGGCCAGTGTGCTATGCTTTGTGTGCTGTCACTCTTAGGTGGTTTCTTGCTATCTATTCTCTCTTACTCATTGAGGTAGCATCTATTCTTGAACATAATCCCAGAACTGTAAAAGTCAGTGAATGAAGAATTGTTTATTTACGCTGAAGAACAATATCAGCATGAAAACAGGTGACTTTAAGAGTAAATTCCAGGTTTAAATAAAGAAGAATGCTTCCACCAACCAAAGCAGCAGGCTTCTGAGAAAAACTTCCAATACAAACAGCAGACAAAAAAAAACCAACAAAAGCCTAACCCCATTTAAGAAGGAATCTGGCCTGTTTCTGAAGTGATTTTGTGATACAGTTGCCCCTGGGAACAAAGAATAAGACTTAATGTAAACATATCTCCCCCTCCCAACGTCTTCAGGTCAAATACTCCCTTGTCATGTATTTAACATAAGCAGAGTGTGAAGCAGCCACATAGGCTCATTTATAAGCACTCCACGACAGCTGAGTAAACTAGACAAGTAAAATTCCACTGCAGCTGCTTCACCAACAAAACACATCTCAGTAATATTTCTCTGTCCTCATATGCTCCCACCCATCTGGGAGAAGAGATGGAATTTCTGCCATTTTGGCTATCACGTTCTTCCTCCGTGACCCAAAGAAAGAAATGAAAGAGGGGTACAAACAATGAGCCTCCATTAAGATGTATCATGTTTACAAGACAACTCAAGTACAAAAGCACCACCAGCTGTGATTGGTTTTCTATGCAAAAAAACAACCCTAAAATGTTACGTTAGTACATCACAGAGAGCAGGGAGCTAAGAAGGCTCCCTGTAAGAAAAAAATCAAGAGAACAGACTAGTATAATAGTACATGGTGATCCCCACTTGGGCAGAGCACAGCCAAGTGCCATTCTCATGTACACCATGAACTTCTCTGGCATGTGACATTCCATCCACATTCCGTGCAGATACCCATGACAGGCAGCTGAATCCCATCTCCAGTCAATACCATCACTGGAACCTACTGAGCAATCCAGCCCACCCTCAAGCAAAGACCCAAGGACCAATTAAGTTGCCCATACATTTGAGAGGCCCCTTGCATCCAC